>NC_092512.1:66413859-66714459 GCF_047511675.1 Marmota flaviventris
GTCTTGCTGAGCTGTCTATGTTCTTTTCCAGTTGAAATACTTTGTCTTCATTGTCTGATGTTCTATCTTCTAAGTGTTCTACTCTGCTGGTAGTATTCTCCATTGAGTTTTTAAGTTGGTTTATTGCTTCCTGCATTTCTAGGATTTCTGTTTGTTTGTTTTTTATAACCTCTATCTCCCTGTATAGTTGATCCTTTGCTTCCTGGATTTGTTTGCGTAATTCTTTGTCGAAGTGATCTTTCATTGTCTGATTTTGCTGTTTAATGTCTTCCTTGATACTCCAGATCATCTGAAGCATGTATATCCTGAATTCTTTATCTGACATTCCATCTGCTGCAGCTGTTACCTCTTCTAAAGTTGCGTTGACCTGCATTGCTTGTGGTCCTTTCTTTCCTTGTCTTTTCATACTGCTTGCGTATCTTTCCTGCAGGTGCGGGCGGCAGCTCTGCTCTCTCCTTATTCCAATTGGGGTGTCGTGGCTACCACGCCGGCAGGTCACTGGGCCTGTTCTGGGAGCTGGCGGTGGCTCTGTTCTGCCCCTACTCCAATTGGGGTGACGAGTGTACCACGCCGGCAGGCCACCGGGCCTGATCCGCCGGTCGGTTGCAGGTTTGCCTACCCTGCAGGCCCGGGCGGCGGCTCTACTCTGCCCCTACTGCAAATGGGGTGACGTGTCTGTCGTACCGGCAGGCCCCTGGGCCTGCCCCGCTGGTCGGTCGCAGATCTGCCCACCTTTCGGGCACAGGTGGAGGCTCTGCTCTGCCCCTACTCCAATTAGGGTGTCGTGGCTACCCTGCCTGCAGGACGCTGGGCCTGTTCCTGGCACGGGCGGCGACTCTGCTCTGCCACTACTCCAATTAGGGTGGTGTTTGTACCACGCTGGCAGGCTCCTGGGCCTGATCCGCCGGTCTGTTGTAGGTCTGCCTACCTTGGAGGCGTGGGCGGCGGATCTGCCCTGCCCCTCCTACCACGCCTGCGGACCCCTTGGCCTGATCTGCAGGTTGATCACTGGTCTGCTCACCCTGCGGGCACGGGTGGCGGTTCCGCTCCGCCCCCACTCCAATTGGGGTCACGTGACCACCACACCAGCAGGGCCTGATCCGGGCGTGGGAGAAGGATCTGCTCTGCCCCTACTCCAGTTGGGGTGACGTGTGTACCACACTGGCAGGCCACTGGGCCTGACCCGCCAGGCTGACACAGGTCTGTTTACCTTGCAAGCGCGAACCGCGGCTCTGCCCTGCCCCTCCTACCACGCCCATGTACCACTGGGTCGCGGGTCTGCCCACCTTGCGGTTGCGGGTGGCGGCTCCGCTCCGCCCCCTCTCCAATTGGGGTCACGCGGTCACCACGCTGGCGAGCCGCTGGGCCTGCTCCGGGCGCTGGCCGCGGCCCGGCTCCTTCCCTCTGGCTCAACGACAAATTGAGGAGACTCGGGTGACTGTGCCTCACCCCCCCTACCAGGAGACCAACTGCTTATGTCACCACTGGTATTGATGAAGTTCCCTCCTCCGCTGCTTTCTGCAGACGTCAGATCTCTGCCATGTTGGTATCCTATGTGAATGGCAGCATTTCGTTCCCCTTGCCGGGCAACCAAAGCACCGGGTGAGTCCTGACCGGCCCTCAGCAGGACCCGGACCGAGAAGCAGTTTCCGCGGGCTCCTAGCCCCGGGCCAGGGAAGTTCCGGGAGCCGGAACTCGGCCACTCCGTGCTCGGTGTAAGCTCCTATAAATGTAAGCTCCAAGAAGCAGTCCCCGCGGGCTCAGTTCCGGGAGCCGGAACTCGGCTGCCCCGCGCTCGGTATTCACTCTGATAAGATCAGGTTCTAAGAAGCACCCAGGCGCTGAGCCCTAGCAATCTGTCTGCAAGCCGCAGGCGAATTGCAGCCTGAAATTACCTATTCTATGGCTGAATGAGCTGCCGTCAGTCGAAAACAGGGGTGGTGACGTCAGTTTACCAACATGGTGGCTGCTGGCCTCCTCTGTGGTCTGACCGGTGTGGAGAACCGAGATGGACCGCTTCCTTCCCCCGTCTGGAACCCAGAATTCAGCCCTGAGTACGGTACTTGCGCGGCTGGCAGAAACTGCAGCGCTGTAACCCTGCATCTCTATCCCAGCGCACGCTGCAGATTCTAGCCGCGGGGTGATTTGCTGAATAAGCAGTGTTACCCTCCGTGCGACAAACCTCTCGCGTTTGAGTCTCCGTAGCTGATCCTCGTGCGATGGAAATCCTTCCTCCAGGTTCCGGAGCACCCCACTATTGCTGGAAATTCCTAACAAGATATCCTTTAGCCGTCCTGACTTGTCATACTCCCACACAGTGAAGCAGCACACGGGGGCAATGCACTCCCCTCGCCGCCTTCTTCCTTCCCCCAAGATCCACATCTTTCTTTTGAGATCCATTCTGTATGTATATCATCACACTGCCAACTTGACAATGGAATTATTTCATTGTCTAAAATTTCATGGATACCAAACTAAGTTTTTGAATGCTTCCACATAGCCAAGACCTTTCCCCTTCAGTCTTTTACATTTTAATGATAGGTAACACTTTCAGTTCATTCCCATCATCTAATCATAAATCCTTTACTGATCTCCTGTCTACAGTCTTCTCTTTCTCACAATCCCATTTAACCCATCATTAATTTCTACTTTATTGTCAAAATTATTTATAAGAGTGGTCTTTTTCAAAATTAGCACATAAATATTGATTGAACAAATGAGTGAATTGTACTCTGACTGTAGGGATTAGTGATGGACTTTTAGATTGCAGCAGCAATATTTTTCTTGCTTAAACATAAAATGCTGTCACAGAAAAAATTTTATAATATGCTTATCCTCAGAAATGTAGTCGGTATTAATAAGAATGAACTAAAATGTGCCATAGAAACAAATACTCCCAAATTCTGAAGGTCTGTTTCTTACTAAGCAAGAATTCCGGAGGGTTCGAACAACTTTCTATGCAACTGTTCTCCATACTCTTCTGTGTCAATACAGGTGAATGAGCTCTTCACCATCCAATAGCAACATAATCTGAAGCTCAGTCTTCTTCATTGACATTGAAGGGGAAGAGAATGCTGTATAATCGTTAATCACTTACAAAAAGTTTTCAATGAAAGTGAAACATTTCATTTTTATTCGGGGACCATTGTGCAAAATTATATCTAACTAGAAAGAGACAGGAAATGTCATCCCACATGAAGAAGGGATGTTGGAAAGTACCAGTAGTCTCCACTGCACAGTGTTTGTGACCAAGAAAGGAAAAGTAAATCTCATCCATAACCTGATGTCCTTCATGTTTCCTCCAACATTAACATATTGTGGTTGTGTTAATTCTGCTCTCTCCATGCCATGGATTTTGTGTTTCTCTGAGACAGTATGATCTACAGTTTATTCACAAGGATTCTACTTCTATTTTTCCCCAATTTTTTGGAGAAATGGAGAAGTATCCAGGAGAAATAGATACAGATATAGAGAAAGAGATATAGCTACAGATGTGTGTGTGTGTGCGCGCGCGCGTGTGTGTGTGTGTGTGTGTGTGTGTGTGTGTGTTGTGTTCCATTTCAAATAGGCTGGGAAGCATAGCAGGAGCTCACTTGACTGTGGTCATATTTCAGCCAAGTGAGTTAACTGTGAGGAGACTGTGAGAAATGCCGTTGGAAACTCACCTGTAACTCAGCACCTGAAGAAGCACAGTTGAGTCCATTGAATGGATGTGTCATTTGGGGCTATTTAGATGATTTCTCTTTTTATATGCTTTCCCATCACAAAGTACTAGTAGCAATAGTACCTACGCCCTAGGGAATATTAGAGGATTAAAGAAAATAATGCATATGAAGCCTCTGGCATGGTCTCCACGACATAGGAAATGCTAAATTGTTCTGGCTGTTAAAGACACATGATTTCATCTTGGTTTTAAACACTTGGTTTTTACTTTTGGCATCAAACACATTAGGCATCAAAAGATTTAAAAATATCTCTCTAAAAACACAGTGGAAATTCTTTTTAATACCATGACTTTTCAAAGTTGAAAAGAAAGAAAAAAATGAATTTTAAAATATGTTGTCTATGTGTTTGAGTTATTCATAAGTAATCCCAGCTGTTGCTAAGACAGCAAATGGAAGCAGATCTTTTAGTGACCTGGATTCTACTCTGCTTTCTGCTAACTAGCTGTAGGATTTAGAAGTGGCATTAGTGTTTAGGCCCTAGCATTGTCATTTCTACCATGAAGGGATTTTTGAGGCAATCTCTTCAAGTAATTTTAGCACTCAGATTCTAATACTGAATGGGTTTTACAATATGTGAAGTGGACCTATTTTCTCTAAAGGTGAAAAACTAAAATACTCTACAATATTTCATGTTGAACTTTATTACAGATCACATACATGATAGGAATTAGATATACAAAATAAATTGGTGATATAATTCCTACCCACATGGAACTTCTAATACCAATGTAGATAATTCCTAGCAATGTTAACATATTAATGAAGTCATAAGAGACTAGTATTTCTAAATGTTGAGGAAAAGTGGAGGTAAAGGTTGCTTGTTAAAATTCTCCTGGTGATTCATTGGAAGTTCTGGAAAACAGAAATCTCATGTCCTCTCTTTATTCTTCTGGGTGCTACCCTGTCTGTATGGGCTAGATTCACCATGTCAACTTTAACATTGTGCTTTCATCAATGAAAGTCACATCAAAGGAAATCCATCATTTAATTCACATTTTACTTTTTAATAACCTTCAAATCTATGAACATCGTATATACAAAATTAATGCCTATAATCACAGGTCCATGCGAATTATTTTTATATCATTGAAGGACACCCAAAAGGGATTCCAAGAGGAAATAAAATCAGCTTTTAATTAAAAGTGATGGAAATTAATACTGATCCCAGAAAATCAACATTCTGTGTGCATTTGCATGATCATCTCTTCTTCTGGACTGAGTTGGCTCTGGCCATAAAACTTTTCTTGCTGTAACCCATGAGATAGCACTTTAAAAGATCATTCTCTAATTATAATGCTGCTTATATATTCATATCCCATTGCATTCCAAATACATTTCTTAATTTTCAAATTGCCAATATATCTTAGCTCTGTGAATGTGGCCTTTGAACACAAATCCTAAGTCACAAACTTGTGCACATACATCATAACCCAACCTAGTGTAGCACAACCCTCTGCAGATGGGCTGAATTTGAGTCCTTCCCAGGCATCCCAAGGACTTGCAGACTTGAAAAATTCCTTTGGAGCATCTCTCTCTCTCTCTCTCTCTCTCTCTCTCTCTCTCTCTCTCTCTCTCTCTCACTCTCTCTCCCTCTCTTTCTCCCTTCTCCCTCCCTCTCTCTATCCCTCTTTCTCTCTCCCTCCCTCTCTCTTTCTGTCCCTCTCTCCCCCTCCCTCCCTCCTTCCCTCTCTCCCCTCCCCTCCTTCTCTCCCCTCCCCTCCCTCCCTCTCTCTTTCTGTCTTTTCTTTTTTGGCAAATTCTCACTTCATATCTCTCCTATGCAAAGAAATAGAACAAACAAACTAAACCTCAAAAAAATTTTTTTATTAATTTGTTGGTGCACATTAAATTTACATTCCCTACCTTAGATTTGTAACATGCTGAGGGACTAAAGTCCTATTACCTTAAATCCTCTTCAGGGCTGCTTACAAGTATAACTTTGTGGCATATCATTTAAAGTCTTGCTCTTCTGATTTCCTTACCCTCCTCAAACCTTTGAGTCTGTGTCATATTTTTGATACTTACTAGGGAAACTGTAATAAGAGACTGTACTTCCATTAAGGGACTCTTTTTGAGATTGTGGCTATTTATATTAAAATATTAAGATAATAAATGAGCAAATAAAACTAATTATGCTATATTTTATCTAACCACTATATCCAAAATATTATCATTTTAACATGTAATCAATATAAAAATATTAATGACATACTAAATTATTCTTAACACATCAAATCTTCAAAATTCTCTGTGCATTTTACATGAAGGCATACCTCAAACTGTATGCTAAGCTTTCAAGAGCAATACTTGAACACTACTTATATGTCATAATTTTCACATTTGAAAAAGTAGTTTCCCAAACACAAATTGCCCCAAACATACTTAGAGTCCTTCACACATAGAAATAGCTAGTTTCAGATCTAAAATTAACTAACACTGAATGATATTAAAATATAATTTTTCATCACACTAGTATGATTTCAGTCACACTATCCATGGGTAGCCAGTGACCACCATCCCATGTAATCAGAAAACCTTTTCTTTTATTGAAAAATAATACATATGTTTAGACAAAAAAGCTAATAAGAAATAGAAATATCTTTCAGAAATAAGCAAAGTGTCATGAAAATATTTTAAATATTTTTAAAATTATGAGGAAAATATGATTCACAAAGAAAAAAAAACCTGACTCCTGTTTGAGTGGAAAGAGTTTTATAAGAATTACTAGAGAGGCCTTTTTCTATGTCTCAAAAAGCCAGATGCAGATATACTGGCTCTAATGGGAGAGGTTGTTCAGCTGTAAGAAAAGATTTCTGTCTATTCAGAGTAGAAAGTCTCAAGAGCTGTGTCCCTGGAGCTTGTTAAAATTAGGGCAAATGTGCCTCTGTCTGGGATGATTTAGTTGCAGGTCTTCCTGGAGGATGGGGGATTGCATCTGTGTTCTCTCCAGTCTCCTCCTGCTCTGAGTCCATGTTTCTAAGATCACCCACAGGCAGAAAGGCCACACCACCAGCTGTTTTTAAATGTTATTGTTGCAAGAGCAATTAATCTTCATGATGATATGACTATTGCTATAGAGTTTTAAAACTGTTATTATATATTTTTTTCTTTTTTAGTGTTCCCTGGGAATTAGTTGACAGTTGAGCATGCACTCAGCTATGAACAGTGGGAAGCAGTGGAGTAGAGAAGGAGTATTTTCATGGCCACAGTGTGACCAATGAGCAGTGTATCCCACATGTATCTCTAATAGACATGCACACTTCTCATTAAATGTTCCGCAGAGGACAACTGAGGTCAAGGACACATCCATGCTGTATCAAATGCAGAAGGCAGACCTATGGACCCACTTGAAAATAATCTTGGATTACTTTAATTGTTGACAATATACCTCAATCATGGACCAAAAGAGGAATCATGGGCCTGGATTGTAGCATCTGGTTCACCACAAGGTCATTTCTAATTTATCTCAGAAGATTCATTAATGCAAACTCCTCAGGGGCTGTAAATTCAAGAAATAATGATTGTAGAAACTGGAAAACATCTCTGGCTCATGTCAGAGTAGACTTCAGAGTAGTCTCCAGAGGCTCAGGTCATCAAAATCTTTTCCCTGGATAAGATTAAGTTAAAGTTCTCCCCAAAGTGTTTAAAAACTGAATTCTTAAATGCTAAAACTGCTCTTAAAACATAAGGAATAAGGGACTAGAAGCTCTCAATGTTTTGGCTAGAGTTCCCAGGGACTGGTGGCAACAACTATAAAGTCACCAATCTTCTTGTGGAGTGAGAATGCATAGGAAGTGAAAAGCCTAAAAAAGCTGTGGTCTAGAATTTCCTCTGAGGTTAGTTCACATGATATTCATACATGATACATGCATGCATTTAAATACTATGCTAGGTGAGAGAGTGCTGGGGAATCCCAGCCCCTGAGCCACTATGACTCAGTGACCAATTTTCTCAGTATTGACCATGTTTCTCCAAATTCTATAATGACTTAGTTAACTGGATACAAAATATTAAGAAAGTTCCAGTGAAAGAAGTGTAGCTAGGCAACTTTGTAAGACAGCAATTAAATAGCTCACTCGTAGAAAGAATGAGAAATGAGAGGTACTACACTCTAGGTGCACACCCTGAGACTTTGTGGGGCCTTCATACACTATAGCAGGGAATCTCTGGGTTCTTGTGATCACAAAAGCAACAGGGCTCTGACATTGGATAAGGGGGTAGGACAGAGTGTACTAACTCCAAGTTGGGGTCACTCTTCTATGCCCACTCCTCTTTACGTAGGGGTGTGCAGTGGCGCAAAGGTAAGAAGAAGCTTGTTCTGTGATGTCAGTAACATCACAGCTTCACTGGGTCTAGGGCTTTTTAAGCTTCACAAAGAGGAGGATGAACTATTGATCCAGCTGGCTTGCCCAACCTCATGATTCTATAGTGAATTATTTGAGAGAGCTTTACCATAGCCCCAAGAAAGTCCTACTGTGTATCTTTGGTCCTCAAGGACGATGATTCAGTCTTATAATGATGATACTTAATTTCATATAGATAATATTCTTTATAGTGTGGAGCTGAAGGCAAGACTGTGTCAATGATATTGATATATACACTACTCTAGAATACTAGTGATGCATGCATATGAAAAAACAAGGAAAGACGAATAATATCTTGACCAAGAAAGATTTTTAAGTCAGCTAAGATTCAATTGGTATTTAGAATAACAAACAGGGTGTATCTCTGATTTATCTAAAGATTCACATTGTCATCTCTAAAGTTTGCAACTTCAGAGACCTGTGCTGTCATCAGATCTAATTATGAATTAGTGATTGATTCATTTAGGGAATAACTCAACCAAATGGCAGTGAATTGAAAAATGAGTAGACCCTGAAGGGACACATAGGCAGTGATAACTAATTCTGTCTGCTGATGGAATCAGCATAGGGCACTCCTAAAATAGCCCTGGACAGAACCAATTATTCACCTTCCATCCACAGTGAATGGTTTCCTCCGCCTTGCCCTACTGACATCAATTAGCCCTCATGACATTCTTCAATTATTTGAGCTCTCTAGGCACACCCATCCTTCTAAGGTAGCTATCCAGAGCATTTCAAATTTGTGTTGCTTTCTTTCCAAAAGTTTAAGCTGAACAGCTGTGGTATTTCCACTCTTTATTCTTTAAGAGCACTCTGTCCATCTATGTTAGTTACTTGCTTACTCTACTGAGTACATCTTGACATTTTATAAATGAATACATGTCTCCAGTGAATTCTTGAGATACTCTGGTGTAATAGCTGCACTGGTTTGGTATTGTGTATGGTCATATTAAATAGGTATTAATTGCACATCAGAATTGATTTTTTTCAAAGGGTCCATGAGAAAGAGCCCACACAGAACCATTGTTCTGTCAATTTGTTTTTCACAGAGGCAACTGTGGTGAGGAGAAACCCTGAAAGGGTAGATGATTCCACATGCATTTCTTCAATTAGGAACAGCTTTATAATTCCTGCTGTGAGCTATCAAGTACACTCAGATTAGCTTTAATGGGGGAACTGTGTACCAGGAATCCTGCCATAGAAACCCCTAATGAGAGATGATTACATTTTTTTTCAAATGCTTATACCAGGGATGCATACTTAAGAATGAATTATAACCTTTTCAAAACTGACATTTGAAAAGAAATAAATATTGCGGAGAAGAAGGAGGAGGAGGTGATAGAAGAGGCCCCTCTATAATCTGAGGAGGGTATATCCGAAAAAGCCCTTGCTCTTGGCAAACATTTTCATTATATTTAATAATTCTGTTCAGGATAATGTCTCTTTAGCATCATTGCCAGAATTCCTATCTTCATCCCAGTGCCAGTGAAGACAAAGATAAAACCAAACTGCAGCTTCTATGATAGCTATCACAGTAAACTATATAAACTGATGCATCAATGAATATAACTCAACAAGTAATGCTCAATCAAGGAGTCGATTTACTTTGGGAGGAAATGGACATATCGATAGACTCCTCCACTTTGAACTGCTTGCAGAACTTGCCTGTACGATGTATCACTTGTATACATTGTGAACTATCGTTTGGTGCAGCGAATTGTGGTAGTGCTGGCATATCTTTGCTGATGGTGTCACCAGTGATGCAATTTTTCCTAAGGAGTCATCAATTGGCTTGGTGTCGTGGCATTTCTGTATCCTCCTCCCTTCTGCTAGTGATGGTCTAAAATTTGGGGGCCAACAGAGGTGAGGCAAAGAACCTCATCCCCCCACTGGCACCAAGGCCAAATTTGGGGGCCAACAGAGGTGAGGCAAAGAACCTCACCCCCCCCCACTGGTGCATAGGCCTATCCACAAGTATGGCTGTATGCTGGACCGGTAGTCAGTGACGGGTATGATCCAATTGCAGTGGTATCAACCTAAGACAGGAGGCTGACGCCTAGAGGTCAGTTTTTCCCATGACGGGTAAGAACCATATGTTGAATTGGACAACCTACCAGGCACGGTCCCTAAGCCACATTGCTTGTTGTTTAATTAATCAGAAGGGGGGAGATGCCGAGAGCCATAGCTAAGTAGGTACGACACATGGCAATTTCCTTGTCAGCCTACCCCATGTTGCTTAGAGGAAGGACTCTCCATTGTGGAAATGGGCTTGCCTTGGACCCAGGTCATTTGCAGTGACTTTGCATGAAAGGTGACCTTGCTCAAGGACCAGGGCGGATCCGGGTTTAGGGAGGATCAGGGTTTAGGGCGGATCAGGGTTTAGGGCAGTTCCAGGTTTAAGGTGATTCCTGCTGGGAATAGTGCGTATCCTGCTGCCTCAGGCGCCCCAGGCGCCCGCCTGCTCCTTGAGTTCCCGTTGAGTTCTCGCGGGATTGAGAGAGTATTTGGAATGGAGAGAGTATTTGGAATGTAGAGTGCTGGTGGATTTTCCCCAGACCGTGCATGTAGAGTGCCGGTAAGAGGTCGGGAATAAAGACTTGCTGTTTGAATCTACAAGGCTGTGAGTGGCTCTTGATTTTGTGCCCAGCCAGACTGCGGCAACATTCCACATGGTTATCACTTCTTTCTCTTCTGTTTTGTACGCCAGCTTCTTGCTCCTCTAAGAAGGAACTGTGAGTATTGGTGTTTATACAAAAAATATAAGAGACAAGGTAATGCAAAAGAAGAATTAATTACATGAGACAACATTTATGAATGGTAAAGGGTCAAAGAGTCAAAGATGATCTTGAGATTTACTAGACTTATGAGAAGGCTGGTGCTAAGATTTGGATGTGGTTTAATACAGTCATCCAATACTGGACTGAGTTACCAAAAATATATATTTGAGAAAAGATGCCCTTTAACAAACAGTACTGGGAAAACTGGATATCCATATTTAGAAGAATGAAACTTGATCTCTTTCTCTCATCCTGTACAAAAGATTCAAAGCAGATCAAGTTGTTGGGTTTTATTCTGTACTTTGAGTCAATTGTAGGTCACCCAACTGGAAGGCAGTTTAAAAACCAAAACAAAGCATCAGACTCTACTCGAGGCTTATGACAAATTTATTTTTTCACTTTTCTGTTTTTGCTATTTCATTGACTTATTTATTCTTACACACCTCACTTCATTCCAAAGGGATATGAGGCAATTTATTAAAATACTAGTGCTACCACTAGATGAAATAAATTAACTGGAAAATTTGGTTGGAGTGACAGATGAAGAAAATAATGCCACATGGAGTTTTATTGTGCTATCCTGTTTTACGTTCTTGCTAATGGTGGGTCACACATTTGATGGCATGGTTGAAGCTTTTGGTGGTCTAAGCCAAGAGTAAGATGCCAACAATTATGAAGTTTACAGAGTGTGCAGGATAAAGTAAAAGCAGATGTCAAGAAGTACAGCTTTCCCATGGTCCCCATAATGTAATTGTTCCCATAAGGTAAGAAAAAGGAGCTGCTACATAATGCCATGGACAACAGTTTCACCACTATTTTCCTATCCTAGGTGCTACAGTGAAGCATTTTAAAAAGTTCTTTCTTATACTCTTTCTAACAGCATGCATTTGATCAATAGTGACTTATAGTTTGAACTTACCTTCTTATATTTTATTTATTATATCCTTAAATTTACTGATAGATTTATTGGAATTTCCAGCTGTTCACATTTGTTCAACATAAGGACAATTTATTCTGATTTATACAATACTACCTTTTCTTTTTGAATATAAGTACAACTATTTGCAAAGTTATTTGGAAAAAAACAGCAGAGCTGAATACATGCATATGCTTTGACCATTATTTGACTTTAAAGGACAGTCCCTATGAAAACTCACACATGTACCAAGAAGATGTATAAAATTATTAATTTCAGCTTTGGATATAATCATAAAAACTTGCATACAATCAATTGACCATTTCATAAAAGGTGGTTAATAAAACTGGTTAATTATCTAAAGGTTACCTAAAGGTTTTAGACAAACTGGTGAATCATCCAGAGATTTGCCATAGATACGTTAAAATGAGTGAGCTATATATACATTTATCAACATAAATAAAACAAGAAACTGAATACTGAATAAAGAAGGAAACCTTTGAATAATATGTACCATTTACGTAAATATTTTTAAAACACAGCAAAAAAATCAGCACAATATACTATTTACATATACTCCTATACATATAGTAAAAATATAAAAGTACACATGGGAATAGTGGCTGGCAACTTCATGCTGTATTTGCCTTTAGACAGAACAAATAGGAAGGTATATTATTGAATGTTAGCTGCATCCACCAGACTTTTTGCTTCAAAGGTAAAAATGAAAAATGAATTCTGGTATAAGTGCAATATTGAGCACATTGTGTGTGTGTATACACAATGTATACATATATATGAAATATGTATTTCATATTTAAAATAAAAATATAAAAATAATCATAAAATTAAAATTAATAAAGTAATTATTAATAAATAAAAATAAGTATAAAACTAATAGAAATAATTCCTAATTAAAGTAAAAATAGAAGAATGAAATAACATAGATATAATAACCTTTTTGCAAGTACTCAAATTTAGAATTAATAAGATATTCTCAAGAAAGTTAAATAAATTCTATAAAGCTTCTAAAGCAATTAAAACCTACGTTAAGATTTTTCATAGGTTATTATAAGATTGTTACTATTAGTCTATCTATAAGTTTGAAAAATCTGAGTTAATTATTTGATAGAACCAGTATTATATGATCTTCACTGTGGATCCAGAAATATCCAAGGAATGAGACACAGGGTGGGGCATGCTGGTTATCTGTGATCGGTATAATGTCTATGTCTTGCACTAAACTTGTAAATCAGAACCAAGGAGCAATTCACATTAAATAGCTAGGACTTGGACTAAAAATTACAATATGGCTTTAAAAAATATATAACATGATCATAGTTTTGTTCTCACACTGATGAGTCCCATACAGGTTTATGGGGGCCAAACTCCATCTGGGAAATTATGTCTGGCATATTTTAGGAGAGGCATTGATAATTTATAGGGGATCAGAGGGAGAAACCTGCAGGATGAAAGGCCCACGAACTATGGAATGAAAGAAGGACTGAAACAATAAAAATTAGTGTGAGTGAGAAAAGGAAGGGTTAAGGCAGACATAAGTAACAATAACCAAGCGCACAATACAAGTGGGAACATTGGTGAATGAGTATCAGAGAGGACAGAAGACTGGGGGGAATCCTTGGATTTGATAGAAAACCAGAGTTCAGCTGTAATACAGAACTACCTTCTAACATGGAGATGGCTGAAAAGGAAATATCCCCTTCCTCAGCAAATTTCCATCATGAAGCATGAAGTTGGCTTTAGCTTAATCCACAATACTTTGGCATGGATTCTGCCTCGGAGCAGGGGCTGAACCAGACTGTCCCTGAATATTACATATCTGCTCACTTATAGGACATCATTTCAAAGAGTGGATTACTGGTTGAATTTCTTTGTTACACTTGATATGTGCTTCCTAGACACCAGATCAATTTCTAAGATTACCACATAGGAGTAAGGATTATGTATCATCATAAGAAATCTTGACAGCAAACTAGATGGAGGAAAATAAAGTGCTTTTGGTCTGTGTAAATATAGAATTATGATATGTAACTGGGTGTGGTGGCACGCATCTATAAACTAGGGAAACTGAGGCCGTGGTGTTGTAAGTTCAAGGGCAGCTTGGGCAATTTAGTGAAAATTAAAAAGGGCTAGGTATTTAGCTCCATGGTGAAGCTCTCCTGGATTCAATGCTCTGTGCAAAAAATAAAAAATAAACAAGAATTATGGAATGTTAGATCTAAAATGAACTTCATTACAGAGGTGAGAAGAAGAGGACCAGAGATTCTCCAGCCCTTCTTACAGGTGTTAGTTAGTAATGGGCAGACCAATATCCCCTGATAACCACTCATGGACTTTCCATCTACTTAGTTGAGGCTCAGCCCATGAAGCAATCTGTTGATGAGCAACACCAAGGATGACAACAAAGTCTCTGAAGTCACCCTCCTGCATGCAGTCCCCCATCCCTGTCTTGTACCCCCCATCCCGAATCCAGATGCTGCATCAAGCATGAATCCTCGGTTTGAGCTACACCTCATTGCACCTGTTGCAATCCCTGTGTATTCTCACAGCAGAGCCTATAAGAGGTAAACTTTGGTCTCGCTGGTCCCCAAACTGGAATCCCATTATAGTCCCCAAACCAGAGAGAAAGGAGCCCACTCGGAACAGGCTGTGTGTGCCCATCTCTCCAACAGCCCCCATCCCAGGCAGAAGTGAATACCAGCACCTCTGACTTAGTTTCAACTAGTGACTCAGCATTTCAGTCCAGTGACTGGATCCTTGATGGAAGCTTTCCAAATGCAGCAGTTGGACTTTAATGAGTGTGGCCATGAGATTTACTTCTTTCTCTATTGTTGAAAACAGAAAATAAGTTAGTTGACTCTAAAGGCCAACATATTAACTTGCTATTAAAAGAATTTCGAGGCCAATCCAGCCTTCTTCAGTAAGAGCAATAATCCTATCTGTCAGGAACCATATCTTTACCAAACAATAATGGAGCTAGAGCATCCACTTGATACAGCAAGGTGAGGTTTTTGTATTTATTACTGTTGGAAAGTAAACACAATCTCTGTATAACTAGCAGCATATTTACTAAGTATTTGAGGATTAATTCACTGACCCTTAATTTTCTTTGCTGTATTTCAAATGTAAAAGAATGTTTTAGTGAACACCATGGAAAGTGAAGAACTAATGTTTTAAAAAATGTATTAGTATGTCTACCCCCTTTCCAATGCGATCAGGATCCCATAATAAACACTAATCAGAAGTGTTCATGCTCCCTATATAAAATTGTTTCAGAAATGTCAGGAGTATAATGAATCCTACAGATTCTTGCTAGATCTGACTTGTGACTCAATAATAGCAATAAGAAATTAATTGCTTATGCCGGGTTTAAGAGGGTTCTTTGCTTACAAGTGCTCGTGTGAATGCTCTTGTAAAAGAAGTATATGTAGTTCCTTCTTGGCCAATACATTTATTTGTATGATCTTCTAAAAGGAACAGGACAACTGGATAAATGCTGAAGAGAAGATCAACACAATCCTTGACTCCCTTCCTTCAGTCCTGGAGGTGAAGGGGCCTTCAGAGGGGGTAGCTCCAAAACATCATTCTTTTTATTTTTCTTAAACTATCTCCAGATAGATACGTAGACACATAGATATGTTTGTTGTAGAGTAAATGTAACATGGACTATTGCCATAAAGGAACATGATAAATGCCAGCATGTCACTGCAGGAGTCTCTATGGTTGTCTCCCCACCAGCATCTAATCTATTCCACTGCTATCCCTCTGTGACACATTGCTGGAGTGACATTGGCATTTGACACTATCCCTGGTGGTATCTCTACCTCTCAGAAGCTCAATGCCCTGAGAGCCACAAGAACCATCTTGTAATCAGAAAGGCAGCTAGTTTCTCTTGAAAGCAAAAATGACAGGTGAAAAGAAATGTTCCCTGGTGATCCCTTTTAGCCAGAAAATCCAACATCCCTAAAGCCTGAAACCTTCATGACTTACAGTTATTGAGCCAGTTCCTCTCATCGTGGCTATGCCAGTTTGAATGGTTTATTCTATTATTTGCAACCAAAAGTATGATAACTGGTACAGTAATTATTCCAAACACTTGGAGAAGAAAGAGGAAGGAAGTAACACATCAAATGTGTATCCTTTATACCATTTTATCCCACTAAATGGTAGAGAGATTTTTTTTCCAATTTTACACATAAGAAACCCAAGATGCACAGAAGCTAAGCAACTTGACTGGAGTCATAGTGGCAGAAGTAGAATTATAATCAGGTCTGTCTGAAGCCAAGGCCCATTTTTATTCCGCTAGACCAGCAGCTCTCGACCTATTCATTCTTTATCATGCAGAGCAGATGACTACATGTACCACACACATTCCCATGGGCATTCCTAGAGTGGAATGTAATTCCTGGCCTTTACCCATAATTCATCCTGTTTATCTGCTATTCAGGAAAGTCAATCAGGATGCAAGCTCAAGTGGAATTCTTGTAGGATAACCTTGACATTTCTTTAATTTAAAAGGCAAAAAAAAAATTACCTTAAACCCACTGAGGACTTCTCTAGTTTAACTTCAAATTATTTGTGACAAGTCTCACTGATACATTGCTCTTTTCTGCCTCTTGTTGTACTAGTTATAGACTGAATTTTTTGTGTGTATACCTAAAACTCATGTGTTGGAATTTTAAACACCACATGATGGTACTAGGAAGTGAGGCCTTATAAGGTGATTAGATCCAGAGGGTGCTGCCCTCATGAATGACATCAGTGCCTTTATACAAGAAACCCTGAAGAGTTAATTAGCCCTTTCCACCGTGGGAGGACAGAGTGAGAAGGCGGCCATCTATGAACCAGAAAGTGGTCCTGGTGTCACCAGATGATAAATCTGCCAGCATCTTTAACTTGTACTTCCCAACCTCTGGACTGAGAAATAAATGTCTGTTGCTTATAGGCCACCCAGTCTGTGATATTCTATTATAGGAACCCAAATCGACTAAGACAATGCTAATTAGTAGAAGTGACCTCTTACATACACATTTGGGGCATGCAGGAGATATAATGAGTCATGTCCCACATAGAGAATGAGGATTAGAGGTCAGAAGCACCAGGCTGAGATCTTGCTATCTTGATGTGAGAGTGAAGATTCCAGGATATTGCTGACAATGGTACTAGAGGTTTCACCTAAGAGTTCCAGCACCATCCAGTCCAGACTTTGTTAAAATTAGCTGTCAGCCCTGTACTACTGTGGGGCTGACATGGAACTTAACACTGAAAACCAATAGAAGAGCAATAGACAATTAGGAATCCAGTAATAAAATGGAGAGAGAGAGGATGATCAGGCACTTTTGAAGGAGTCACCAAACTCTGGAACAGGGGTTAATCTTGAAATGTGATCCAAACACAAGGTCCATTTTCTATTTCCACTTTACTATCTCCAAATCCTAAGTAGGTTGTTATACACAACTACTTAAATACATAACTTCAATTAAATAAGTTGATAAGTAACTTTTCTAAAAAGGTCAGTCTTTATCCTGTGACCTTAACAACTGATATCCTGCTGGTTGTCTGGAGAACCATTCGAATTCAGACCAAGAACATCATTATATTCATTGTGACCACTGCCGCTGTTGTTTCTCAGATTAGAAGGAATAAGTTCTAAAACAAACTTCTCTCAGATGTAAGGAAATGTGAATGCTATTGTGGTCTGCCTTTTCTCTACTCTCCATTACCTGGCTTTGAGCTTTTGCTTAAATTCCAACTATATCACTCTAAAAGCTGTCTGTTCTTTTTTTAAAAGGGGGGCGGATTATATTCCAAGATTCCTAGTTTGTGTCTTGTTCATATATTTTGTCTCTCTACCCACATCTACCTTTTCTACTGATGGGGGAGTTTCAAAAACCAGAGTCAAGGGCTCAAGGCAAAAAGAACCTCAGATTAAAACAACTAACAACAACAAAAAAAAAAAAAAAAAAAAGGGTGCCGCCTTTATGGGACACAACAGCAAATACTCCTGACCACATCTCCAGCTCACCAAAGATTTGATGGTGCCTCTTATCTTTTTACTAAATCCTGAGTATCAGGTGCTTTGTTACTTCCATTCCTTTCTGTTACTATACCATACTGTGCTAAGTCTTTACCTAAGAGATCTTGTGGTCAGAACTAACTTCTCTGGGCTGGAAATATTATCTGAATTTTGCCTGTTTCCCAGGGCATTTCCTTTTATTCTTAGTTTAAGACTTAGTTGCTCCCTTCTTGGACTCTCTACCAATTCTTTCTTTTAATCACAATTGCAGAAGTGTCACCTTAGGTTGTAAAGATCTAGTCATCTGTCACGTTTTCTAACCAGACTGGGCTTTTCAAGAGTCGGGACATGATTTCCTTTGTATCTCTAACTCACTGTATTGTGACTTCTAGATTTTTTTTCCCCCTGGGAGCTGGGTGCAGTGGCCCATGGCTGTAATCCCAGAGGCTTGAGTTCAAAGCCAACCTCAGCAAAAGTGAGGTGCAAAGCAACTCAGTGAGACCCTGTCTCTATATAAAATACAAAATAGGGTATTTTGTATGTGGCTCTGTAGTCAAGTGCCCCTGAGTTCAATCCCTAGTACCCCTGCCCCCCAAAAAAAACAAGAAGAGCAGAGGGGATAGATCAAGCTACAATATAGTTTAAGATACAGCAACGCAGACATGGTCAGTAGCAAATAACTGGCTGGGGTTATTTCTCCCAGCACCTGCTCAGATGGTGCCTGGTCTGACTGGTGATGAGCAGTCAGAATTCAGGAAATCAACACCCTCTGTTCTGTCGAGCAGCTATGCCACCACCTACCCTCCTGGTGTGAACGCCAGCTCACAGCTGCACAAAATAATCATGCTCCCGTCTGGGGAACAGGAAATCTGGATCATGCCTTTGTGTCCAATTTCTGCCAAGTGTTATTGTGACTCTCCATTTCTCTAGGGAGACAGTACCAAATTAGGAACTTAATGTACCTCACCTCAGCACATCTGGGGGAGTGTGTTTTCACTTTTTGACTGACTGTGGCATCTTTGTTTTGGGTTAAAGCTTCCGGTCTGATGCTTTCTTTCTTGAACATGGCTGACTTTAGCAGAGGGCTCTTTTACACCGTGGTTTGTCAGTGGTGTTCATGAGAGATGAGTTGATCATCTAATACATACCATGTCATCACAACAATCAGGACTGTTCTGTGAAGGTGAAGGACAGCCACATGGCACCAAGATAGATGGCATCCAGGCCTGGCAGGGGGAAAAGCCACTCATCTGTGCCAAGGCTAAGACTATAGTCTGGATCCACAAAGCATCCCCTGCTCAGTTCCCCAGTCTCAGGTTTTGTATGTTCAGGGTTCAACCTCAAAACATAGCATCTATATTTGTACTGAAGTCCTACAGGGAGAACTCTGAATTAAAATGAATGCCTGCTTTGTAAGCCACAGCATAATAAACGTGATGCTCTAATTTTCTGTGTTTTCATAGGGCTGCAAAGAGGATATCTTTAAAAATCAGTGGTTCTGGTAGACAGGCTCAGCATCTTGCATTTGTTTTTTGATGGTGCATGGCCTTGTAGGGTGTTTGTTTGTGTCAGTGTCTTGGCAATATCTAGATGAACACCACATTGGAACTATTTTTGAATGTCAGTCTGACTAGAAATTAGTGTTGTTGAAATCATTTTGTGAGCCATCTCTGTCTTACAGTCCCATTCTATGAGGAAACTTATTAATGTAACCTAAGTTGTGGTATCTTTCTCTGGCAGCTTCTGAGAATTCTGTCATTCTGGGGTTAAGTTTGCAAATTGATTTCAGGGAATAGGAATGAAAAATTCTACCTCACACTCTTTATCTTACTGGTTTGGTACTTTTACATCCCGGGATTAGTAAGTCAATATTGGGGATCTAGATGATATCGCCTTCTAGAATATTCATTTATTCATTCATGCAACAAATCTTTGAATGTTGTATTAGCTTTATGTCACTGAGACAAAATACCCAGAGAACCAACTTAGAGGATTTGTTTTGGCTCATGGTTTCAGAAGTTACAGTGCATGCTTCTTTGGCCCTGTTGCTTTATGTCCTATGGGGCAAAGCAGCACATGACAGAGGGTGCACGACTCATCCCTGGAAGGCTAGGAAGCAAAAAGAAACAGGAAGAGGCTGGGGTCCCAATATTTCCTTCAAGGGCACTCCCACAGTGACCTAATTTCCTTCCACTAGGCCCCACCCCCTAAAGGTTCCACCAGCTCCCAATAGTGCCACAGACTAGTGACCAAGCTTTTAGCACATGGGCCTTTTAAGATCCAAACCACAACAAGTGTCTACCCTGTATAACTCATTGTTCAAGGCACCTGTTGTAGATAGGTGGCCAAACAAAAACTTCCAATGTTTCTGACATCCTAGGAACAGAAAATAAATCAAATTAGTGCATAAAATATATTAGAGAACCTAGATTAAAACTCCATATGGGGACATCCAAAAAGGATTCTCCTATTTTATGAAGTTTGGCTTTGTGAAGTCCTTCTCTACTAGCTAGGGACTCTTATGTGATCATCTTCTGGTCCTAAACAGGGCTCCTAGATGCTTAGTTGGGAGAAATATCTTTGAGGAACATAAATTACATTTCACTTTGAAACCCTAAAGAAGGTTTTTCCTTTCTTATACTGCTGCTTTATTTTTGCATATAGGTTTCACAATTTTCTTAAATTTGTAAAATTGCTGTCCCCCTTTCCTGAGTTCTGGATCTACATACAACTAATGTATATAGAGATTAAAGTCCATGTGTATAACTGGTGGCTCATGAGTGTATTCACAGGAATGAGAATTATGCCTGGATATTTTTAAAGTTCTTTCAGATTCTAAATACAAAATTACATACAACAAAATTATTTCAATGGCTATTCATGAGGTTAGACATGGAGGAAATTTGCAAGATTAGAATTGGGAACCGGATGACAATGGAGAACATAGGACCCTCAAAGGGCACTGAATGTCCCCAGGCCATGATCATCCCTGACTTTAAGCATATAATCACCAGGACATGGAGATGAGAAGAGTAGGCTGAGCTTTGCCCAGCTACTAAGTTTTCTGAGTCTCTATTCTCTGATGATTTTCCTGCCTTGGATCTGCCACTCTTTATTAAGCTGCATGGTCATCAGATAAAGGCTTTTGCCCTGACCAGGCTGGCTTCAACACTTTTCCTGGGAGTAAGGCTGGGTCTAGTTAAACAGCCACTGAATATAGAAAGAGTTGGTTCATTGCAGCCAAGCTAGGGGGAATGAAACAGCTGAACCTGACTGTGGGAATACCAGACCACAGGCTGCTCTAAATAGAACAGCTCCCTCTCTGAACTGACCCTGCAATACCACTTTTCTCTTGCAGTGTTGATATTGCTGAACCATGAAATCCTATGCACCCATACTTCATTTGTTAGTTGGAAATAATGAAACTTGATTCATGATTAAATGTATTTTTCACTCCCCCCCAAACCAACACATGCCGAGTCTCATAACTAAACTGTAAAAGTCATCCATCATTCCTTATCACTGATAGCCTAATAGAGTAGTTCTCATACTTCAGTAGGCACTGGAATGACCTGGAGGACTTGTGAAAACAGGGTGCTGTCCTGACCTTCACTTACCTTCTATAAATTGTGGAACTCTAGTCCTAACAGAATTTAGGAGAATTTGAACTTATTGATGTTCCTGCTCCTACTCTACATTTCAGAACCAATGAGATAACAGATACTCTTTCACACAGCTAGTCCTGCCTGTCATGGAAGTGCATTTTTCTTTATTGTAGAAATATAATGGCATTACATATATTGTTTTGTCTTCTTTGTATACTTTCTGACTTTCTGAAAGTGCCACAGGATGGTCCCAAAGGAAGCATTCATAATCAGTTTCCTGTGGAACACAGCTAGACAAATAACATTCTACTCGTTGCAGATGTATAATTGGAATTCAAATTGATTTGTGTGCATGCTTTGTTTATGAGTAGCATTATTTATAAAACTTGGAATTGGACTGTCTTTATGGAGACATTACTACCATTCAGTTCAACACTAAGTGATTCTTCTTTGCATCCAAAATCGGGAGAGATAACAGATGAGCACTGACATGAATTCATACACTGTTTTTCTTACTGAAGTACTGGTAGCATATTTCATAGCACATATGCTGTCCCAGTCCTAAACATATGCATGCCACACATGTCATATGTGTATATGCAAATACAGAACACACATATGTGAATTCTTAATGTTATGTTTTTATATACATTATACATACATATACAAATCTTTAAGTTTCCTTGAATATACTTTAAAATTTTTCAAAAAATATTCTCAAGTGTTTTCTGAGAATTATTCTAAGTGGGGCCATTTGGGATATGAATAAAGAATATTTATAATACTTTTAAAGAATAAAATGTATTTACAAGGCATTTATTATAACAATGTCCTCAGAATCACATTGTTGGCAAACTCCCACGGTGACAGGCCTGTAGCTAGAGAAGAGAAGGATGCTAAGGAGTTTTCTTATTAGATCTGAAAAATAAATATTTTTAAGGCATAAACCTATAAACAATCATGTTAAGTATTAATTTACCTATGAGGCTAATGCATGTCCCTTTTTTAAATTATGATGGAACTTAACCAAGTGGATTTACTAAATGGCATTTGCTTTTAGTGTATTCTGTTTAGAAATTAGATCAGGGGACCAGAAGAACTGTGGAGTGTTTCTTGCATATCCTATATGGTATATCCAGGGACATATCTATGAAGCCCTGAGGAAACAGGACACCTAAGAATGAATTCTGTGACCATGGAGCATCTCTGTAAAAAACCTACAAAATGCTCTTGAAACTTTTGCTGCCTTTTCCTGTCTCCTGAAATAAATAATTTTGTCAAAAGAAGTAGTTAGAATTCAAACAGGTTATTCGTCCATAGTCTTTAAATTGTAATTCTGCCAAAAATCCTCAGTTCACTTCCCTCAGTCTGAAATACATTTTTATATAAAGTTCAAGTGATCCTCAGCCTACATTCCAGCAATATACCAGACACTCCTGATGAAAGAAATTTTGATCTTGGATTCCTTTCAGTATCTCTGGGAGTCTCCACATTCCCATTAGGAGAAAGAGGATCCAAAATACAACCCACAGTTATGAAAACTGAGGATCTTTCATCTCATGAGGGAGCAAGGACACGCATAAATGGTAACATACATCAAGTACTACAGCATGTAGAAAGAAGAAATAAATGACCAGTTGCTATATAACTTTTCTTTGGAATAAATTTTGTGCAGAGGCATATTTTGAATAAGGATGGAATGTTAGCATACCCTGACAGTAGACTTAGAATGAACTCATGTGAATTTGTCATTGTGTAACCAAGCAAGGGCCACTCCAGAATTTCTATACAGATGGGCTTCAGGGACAGCAGTGTACTCAGAAGGACACACTAAGAGGTTCATTTCAAAGCTGTTTGCTAAGTAAATGCACTGATGTTACTAAGGGAATACCAGCAAATTTTAAAGATGGCTCTATTTATATTGCATACATAATTTTTTTTTATAATTAAGAAGTTCTCTCTTTGTATGATGCCTGGGAGAGGAAACAGATTTAGTTTTTGGAGATCTAAAAACATCTCACCTTTGGTGCTGCCTCTTGCAAAGTGCCTAGGATCTTTTAAAATTGCCACAGTCACATGTTGGTTTTAATCAGGAACAAATTATTTTCCAGTCTTATTTCTCAGGAAGAAACTCCTTTTCTCTGTTTGACACCATTATTCCTAACCATGTCTCCCTAATTGCATCTAGTAGTGTCTAGTAATGCTTTAATTTATTTACTTCCTCTTTTTGCTTTATCATTTTCATTCAACAGCTCTCTATCAGTAATCCCTTTGAGCATTAATGTGTAGTTGCATGAAGGCAAATGATGATTTCTTTAGGAATCTCAGAAAAGATACACTATTTGAAAGTATGCAAGAACTTCAACATGAGTGAAGTGGAGCTGGTGACTTTTAAAGTTGACTTTGATCAGATTGCTTTTGAAAGATGCTCCTTCTCAACACTGGATTTGCAGAAGCTTGGGTAGGATCATTTTCATTTTTGACACAACCACAAAGAAGCCGAGTTCAATGACGATGCTGTCATCTGTCCTCACGGCAATGGCAATTGTGTTTAGAGCAAAATGTCCTCAGGGCCTGGGGTCTTTGCCAGGAGCTGTTTCCCCTGACAGAAAGCAGGTGTCTGAGCACAGGCAAAGGGCAGGAAAGCAGAGCCCTAAAAAGCTTCAGAAAATTGAAGTCTGACTTGATCTCTACACATGCACATTGAAAAAATATTTTTACAATTTTCCTTACTTTTCATTCCTACAAAGTAAATTTAAATGGAGCTCCAAAAGAAAGTGGATCCAAATTGTCTATTGCTATAAAATTTGCATTAATTAGTTATTTTCAGCCATAAAGATGATTCTTATTGGATTTCACGTTATAAGAGGATTTTCTACTAGTAACACATTTCAGTTTACTAGTATTGTTAATTCTGTCTCTGTTAAAATTACTGTTGATTTCTAAATTCATGACCCATTAATGTGTTTTTCTACATTACATAGCAACTTTTCTACAAATAGCCTTTCTTACTACCTTGAATTTTAGTGGGTCTCCACTTTCACTAATTTTGAAAAACTGAATTAATGCCAGTTCATTTAAGGAGGTAACAAAATATACAGCAGCATTTTGCTTGCCACTGCATCCCATTATCCTCTTTGTATTGTCTTACATATTCAATATGAGCCTGTTTGTTTGTTTATCTTCTCCCACTATCCTCCAAGCACCCAGGTCACTGATTGGCTCATGGCAGGTATTTGGTGAATGTTTTGCAAAGGAATAAATAAAATTAATTGGCAGAGCTAGTTCTTCTGAGTTTCAAGCCTGATATTCTACCTATGATTCCTGTGTCTATGCCCTGTGCCATGCCATTGGCTCTGGAATCATCTGAAATGTTCATCAATCGCTTTTGAACTTGAGTGCAAAATTAGCAACATCAATTTACAAATGTCATACCATGAAGAATTAATTTCTGGAAAGGTAACCCAGTAGGAATAATCATAATATTAAGGGCAAAGATATAGGAACTACAAAATGTAAATATATAATACAATGAAGGGAAATTAAAAGCTTTACCTGAAGCTTTTGAAAAGTCAGCTGAAAATTGGCAGAAACAAACATCGTGGTTTACTTCAATTTTACAGCAGTACAAAACCCATCAATTGCTATACATACTTCCTACAGCTTACAGAAATTGGAAGTCTAACGTGCAGATTTTAAAAACACTCCCAAGTGTTTTCTTCTGAGCAATCACACAAGGACATCAAGTGACCTGGGCTGCACTTTTCCCCACTTCTTTCTAAGCAAACATTCTGAAGTGCTGTCGTGTCCTTAATTACATTCAAAATACAAAGTAATAAATAGTCTCCACATTGCTTCATTTTATGTTAATAAATATTGTTTCAGTTTTAAATCAAGAAGAGTTCTAGTACTCTTTATCACTATTAAAGTATTTAATTATCTGTTTTATATAATGCATGTACATTAACATAACTTAACAATCAACTAGTTTGACAAACATGAAAAAGATGTCAGTCTTTTGCCTTCCCCGCCCCCGTTTTGAATTCCGGGTCCCAAAAGGAATCAGTTCACAGCTCTTCCCAGTTTTTTTTCTTTTGGCATTTATTTCTAAATCCTTCAATAACATGCTTAAGCTGCTTCTTGATCTTTTAGCTTCAATTTTCCACCATGAAAGAAAGGGATTGAGCCTTTTGTGTTAACTTTCACCCATCTCAACCCCACCCATTCATAATTACCTTCTTCCATTTACCCAGTAAAAATAAATCATAATTTCTGATAGATCAATATTGCATGTTTATATGGCAATGTAAACATTATTAGTAACATGCCAAGTGGTATTGCTTAACTAGATTTCCATTCCCATGGCTTTATTAATTTTTGCTATCAGTGAGTGTCTCCCAGCTTGTCTTACTTAATAAGTGCCCCCCCTCTTCTATGGTGCAAGTCCATCCATATGTTCACACAGGTTATTCTGTCAGTGTTATCTCTTGGACACCTGCTCCAGAACCCTCTTGAGTACGTGTACCATCATTTTGGATGTTTATTTTTGTTCTAATTTTTTGTTATTTCTCTCTTATAAAAAATATCTATTATTGTCTAGTCCTCATGTTTATTATATTTTTGGTTTGCTCCTTGTTATGGTAGAGCATTCCAGAGATTTCTTTAAAATGGGTGAATGCAGTATGTTTTATTTCATCCTAACATGTAATTGGGAATTTAGATAAATGTGAAATTCTCAACTCAATCCTCCTTTGTTTTTTTTTCCAATCTCAATTTTGAAGATATCATTGTTCTCTAGCTTCCAGTTTGGGATTAAGCAGTCCAATGTCGTTCTGATTCCAAATCTATTGTATATAACATTTTCCTCAAAGTAAAAAAAAAATAGTAGAATTCTCTTTTTTTTTTTAGCTCAAATATGTGACCACAAATTGCGTCCTGAATGCCATAACGAAGTAGTTTAGTGGTAATTTTCATCCATTTTGATGAGCGCTTCAGTGAGGTTGGGTATTTTATGTGGAAACTTTTGTTCTTGAGCTCTGAATGATGCCATAAACTAGATCATTTTCACTGTGCTTTCTTTGAGAACTTCTATTATTTAAATATTGTACCACCATCTTTTTTATACAGTCCATTGTTTTGCTTTTAATTCTATTTTCTGAGTTATTCTCTCACCTTTATTTCACTTACTGAGTTTCCCATTACTGCTATATTTTTAATTTGTATCTCCTCTGTGTGCCTCTAGCATTTCTTCCTTCCACCATCCTATTCTTTCTTACATATAATCTCCTTCTCCATGGATTTTAAAAATGTTTTAATTTTTTTAATGATATAGGCATGTGGTGATCCTTGTATTAGATCCCTAACAACCTAACACAAATCTCCGTGCCATAATGGGACTTGCTGCCTGTGGGCTTCACTGTAAACCTAGCTAGGTTGGTTCACTGGGAAAGATCCAGAAGACAGTAATGGCAGACCTTTTATCTTGTGCTGTTCGGACCCTCCAAAAAATTCTTGGCTTTTACTCTGAATGCAAAGGATCATCTGTCCATGGTCTGGGAAGGGAACTAGGAAAGTGGTCATTTGTGATATCAAGTTTGTAGATTTCCAGGTAACCTCCTAGTTTTGATTATGAAAGCTCACTCCACCCCAGCCCTGTCATTAGGCTTTATGTTACCAAGTCTAAATTCTCTCCAGATCAAAATATCCTCGGAGTATTCTCTTTTCTAGCAGAAAAAATATTCTACTTTCTGCTAGAATTAAAAGGGATGGGCAGTCATTATACTTTGCATAGAGTGAAAAAATTTAAGTTCTAATTATTCTTTTAATTACTTGTACATATTTAAAGCACATAGAGACATGTTAAACACGATACAGTGTGTATCCATGTGCATACGACCAAAGGTAAAAAAGAACTCTCAGTGCATCTACATGCTCCTCATGTGCTCTGTTATCATCCCCTCTCTGTCATTTCTGTTTATTTTCATCTTGTGCACATACCTAAGAGATGTATAGCATTTTGTATGTTATTAAATGTGCAATTTTTTCTCTCCACATTCATAATCTATGGGGTAATCCTACTGGATGGGCTTATCTCTTTGCCAGAGGCGTCTATCAGAGGATGTGGCAACCACCGTGCTTCCTGAGCCTGCTGGAGTTGCTGTCTTGGAGGAGCCACTTCCACACTCGTGGAACAATGTAAACCTCACTCCAGTGGATCATGTCTTCACTATTTATATAAATAGTAGCACAGGGGTGGCACTAGTGGTAATGCTCAGTAGTTTTGGTGTGTCACAGTTGAGAGCCCCATACAAGACACTGCCAATCACTTTGCAGCACACCATTGGGATTCGTAGAAGCATGGAAGGGAATTAAAGTTTGTTTTATATTTTCTCAGGCCTCTTTCTATGCAATATTCATATAAAGTCCATATTTAGTAAGATCCAAAGCTACAATGTATGTGAAAAATTCAAAATTAAGTTGATGTAGACACCAAACGTTAAGGTTTATTATATAAATAAAATGAAAACATACATCTTAATCCACAACTTGCTTCTTAAATTTGGTTATTAAAAATTAGTACATCTTCTAACTCAGAAGCTGTAACTGTGTCTCATTCTTTCTAATAACTGAATGAAATCAACGTGCAAAACTTTATGTAAAAAATTTACCAGTTCACAGGCACAGTATTTTCAATTCTTTATCATCACACAGAATATTACTATGTACATCTTTCTATACAAATCAATTTGCATATGTATGCAAATTTTTTAGTCAAATAGATTTCTAGAAGTAGAATTATTCAGTCAAAGGACCCATGAATATTTAATGTTAATGGAAGACTCAAATTGCTTTCCCAAAAGAATGTAAGTTACAACCAAAAAAAATGTAAACACACCTACTTCTTCACACCCTCACAAACACTGGATGTTGTCAATCTCGATCTCTAAGTGTTTTGCAAATGTGAGCAGTATAAAAGTGCTGTTTCTTGTTTTAATATAAATTTCCTTGAGTTTGAACATGAATTCAAATAGGCTTTTTGATGCTTGTTGGCTGACAATCTATACAGTAGATGAAAAGCTACATTCCCTAGCCCACATTGTTTCCAGGGCTTTGCCTCATCCTATCTCTGGCTACTGTGGGTTAATGTGTTCCTTTTGTACTCCTATTGGAATTGGAGTATAAAATTTAAAGAGGCTTTCACCAGACTGCAAACCCATTCATTTTCTGGGTATCATAGTTGAGATGGATATAAAAATGTCACTTTTAGGGCAAAATCTGATGCAATACACTGGCTAACTTAAGAAAAGCAGAAATTAGTTTTAGAGTTGCCGTGGATCTTGCATTTTGAAGCTCAGGAGCACATAGGGAGATGCTGAAGCGGTGGCGAAGGCTAGCCTATTGGGACTTATATTCAGTACTGCAAGCTTGCTTGGTTTCTAACTAACCAAGAATGAGTGGGCATCCATTTTGCTTTTTGGTCCAGTTGTATTAGTGACTATTCCTCCCAAGTAATTCACTTGTTCCCTGCTTCTGTTGTGATTCTGTGATTTTTTTTTCACTCTTTTGTTGTCTTCATCATTGTCACAGTGTGAGTTTGGCATGAACCAGCTACTATTTTAAACCAGCAATCTCTGGATGGAATATTCAATATAGCTTCACTTCTGTTTACACATAAACTTTAAAAACATTGGAAAGAGTGAAAAAGTGAATACAATTGTGGAGATTGAATGCTTGCCACACACCTAGCATCCCATCCCTGGGTTCCTGACAGAGGGTGCCAGAGAGCCAGCACAGCTTTAAATATTGAAGGACCGGGATCTATGCCAATGTAGCATATGGTTTTATGTGAACAATGAATATTCTATCACCTCATGTGCGATGCCAGGGAGGAAAGTGGATTTGTGGAGACCTGGTACAGCTGAGCCTACACCAGAGACAATCCTTTTCATGATCATTGTCTAGGATCTGAAGATGGATTGAGAGGCTCACTGGAGGAACACACACAAGGAGGAAGTTGTTAATGAGTCACAACTGTTCCCCAAAAAGGCACTGGCAATTGCTTTCATCAAATAAATTTTAATGACTTGATAGTGTCCCTAATGATCTGCATTTTTATCTGAGCTGCCAGGATTTTCTCATGTCAGTAGCATAGTGATTTCATCCCTGTCTTACAGAGGTCTCCATTGGTACCCCCGCCTTTTGTAGTTCCAGACTAGTCATTAACTGAAAGCCATATCTCCCCTCAGCCCTCAGGCATTCAGTTCCCATGTACATTTTTGTCAAAAAACAAAGATAACTAAAAGAACAGTTGTTTAAGAAAGAATATCTTTAATTGTTAGTAGAAATATGGTCTTGGCTTATCATGGCTTTAGTCGACTGTCAAGGGCTCCTTCTTATTTATTTTCTCCTGATCAAAATGGAAAACACTTAATTCAGTAATCTGATCATGAGGACAATTTAAAAAATCTATATTCTAAGACTTCAGTGATTACAAAAATTTTTTTATAGATTTAATCTGCATTAAAATACTAGAATTTTAATGCCATTATTTAAAATGGCTCCTGGCCACCAGCTCTGTGATGGTCTCAACATGTGGTAGATTTGCTCCTCCAGTTGCCAGCACGCCAAGATGAAATGATGGGGTCAGGGATTATTGGGCTGCAGGCTGTGAGGAGAGATCCCAGTTGGCTGTTTCCATTGCCATGTTGATTGGCACACGTGACAGGCAATCAAGATGAGGGCATCCTCCATGGTACTCCTTCATAAATCCTCCATCACCTGAGGATCATGTCAAAAAGCATATTCAGATAATGTATATTTCAGTGGGGAGCAGTATTCTGTATTTCTCACAAACACTCAGGTGACACTGATGCTTGATGGTCCATGATTTGAATACATTAGGCCTTCTATTTCAAATCTTTCCTTTATAGCTGGAGATATAAACACAACCTCTGTTGGCTTGTGACCCTTTGCATTGATTTTCTCATAGGACCTGTCCACTCCATGCCCTCCTGGCCTCTTAACCACATACAGCCCAAAGAATTTCAATTGCTACAATGACATAAAAGAGATTAATACATTTTTTTCTGAGAACCCTTTATTTCCTATGACTTCACCAAGTAAACTAGCCAAAGTTGAACTTTATCAAATGAACTGAAAATGTATTCAGTATTTTAATGTTGGAAACATATTTTACACTTTTCTGAACTTTGAAAAGTATTTTGAACATTTGTTAAGAATGGTAATGTGGAAGAAAAAGTGGCCAATTATGTTTTGCAGTTTTAAATCTGCTACTTCACAGTTAGTACTCAGTTTAGCCCTTCCTTAGGGCCAGAGGTTCATATCTCATAGCTCCCTGGCTATCTCTGTGTAGGTTTCTCACACTGACCTGAGAGCCAGCTTTTAAAACAATTATCTGTGTGTCCAAACATGAAAAAACACCTGGCACCTGCAATTGCTCAATGAATGTTAGTGGAAAAAGAAAACTTGGAATAAAATAGATAAAGCAAATTATGGTATGTCAACTCAGTTGAATAAAATATAATTCAGAAAATAATAATTGTGAAACTTTAACAACCTGAATATGTCATATTAAGTGAAAAATAGCTGAAGATAATGATGCATTTTTCCTGTTTATTTTATATATATATATATATATATATATATATATATATATATATATTACACATATGTACTTACATATGTATATATCATACAAATAAAAAAGGAATAGAGAATATCTATAACATTAGTAAAGTTATGGAGCATGGATGATTCAACTTCTGTTAAAATTATTTATTTTATACTTTGCAGTTTTCAATAAATTATGTACTTAAAAAAAAAACCCCACAATGGGAAATGTTTAACTATCAGTAGAGGTCATTCTTGCTTAATTGCAAATACTCGTTCTACAAAAGACTCTCTATAAAGAAGTTGAAGGCAGATTTTTGAAAGCATTTAATTAATTGTGAGTGAATATGTTTTTATAGATATTACTCATGCTTTTTCTTTTAAACCTATGATACTGCTATTTGTTTAAACTCACAAGGCCATTAAAGAAGAACTACAGTCCTGTTCATTTTATTCTTTCCTCATCTATACACTCAGTAAAATTAATAGGACACTCTAAGTTATTCACCTTACCAAATGGAGAATAGCAAAATAAATCTTCAAATCCAATTGTTTTCTATATTCCTTTTGTTTTTACCTCTGTACCATTTAGCTAGATTTTTTTTCTGATTTAAAATTGATTCTCTGTGTCAGACTGTGTAGAATCTAGCCACAGTAACACGTACATCCTTTCATCTTTCTGCTTACAGTTGATAAATCTTGAAAACGTTGCCATGTAAAACCAGATAGTGGTTGGTAATATCATTCTAAATTTTGCATTTTTATTGGACAAGTAAAAGTTCTGCTTAGCAATTTGACATGAGTCCTGATTGAAATAGTTTGTCCAACAGCAGGAGACAAACTCTTTTCCTTAGAGTAGCCTGTTGGTTACATTCTCTTACCCAGATGAACACTTTTCTTATCTGTTTCCCAATTTTCCCTTAGAAGTTTCTCTCTTCATCTCTCTTTTGTTCTCCTATGAATGATTTGCATGTTTAGATCTTTTAGATCAATGTCTTGGAATTAATTTTATTCAAAAAAATTTAAGTCATATTAACATATCCAAATGTTCACACACATGTGTACCTGAACATGATGCATGCATGGCATCAATTTATGTTTTTAGAGGTACCAAATTCATGAGAATCAAAGATGGGTGTCTCTTTACTATATTCCTCTAGAGCCTAGCAGATCACCCAGTAGTGATAAGGTATTTCATGTATATTGATTAATATAATGAACACATGAATTAAGAAATGATTGACTGTTACTGCTAAGTGACTATCTACTAGTGAGGTAGGAAGCATTGTTGAAGGCCAACAAGTTATTAGACCACTTACAATTATAACTACAGGTCCACATTGACCCCCCCCACACACACTTTTGCTAGTCTCTATATAGTTATGTAGCTATGTAAGTAAGCAGTTCTCTTTCCCCTATGCATTGTTTTTTGCTGTCAAACCATGGTTTTTAGGTGTTCACATTTTCATTTCATACTAGCTCCTCTTTTTCCTTTCATATATATGCACGACATTCAAAAATATTTAATTCCATTTTGTTATGGTTTAGATGTGGTAGCCCCAAAAAGCTCACATGTGAGATAGTCCAAGAAGGTTTGGAGGAGAAACGATTGTGTTGTAGCCTTAACCTAATCAGTGAATTAGTCCCTGATGGGATTCACTGAGTGGTAGCTGGAGACAGGTGAAGTGAGGCTGTAGGAAGTGGTCATTGAAGGCTTGGTTATAGGGTATATATTGTGTATCTTGAGAGCATTGGCTCGCTCTCTGTTTTCTGATCAACATGTGAGCTGCTTCTCTCTGCCACACTCTTTTGCCATGATGTTCAGCCTCACCTCAAGACTGGATCTGGCCTTATGTAGACTAAAACCTCTGAAATGGCGAGTCCCTGAATAAACTGTTCCTTCTCTACAGTTGTTCTTGTTGGGTCCTTTAGTCACAGCAGTGGGAAAGCTAACTAAAACACATTTCCTCTTTTGATTTAAATTGACATTTGGTTTATGACTCTTTTATATCATGTATTCTATTCTGCTTTTTCATTTGAAGAATTATCACATCCCGAAGATTTTTAAAGCCTTTTTAGGAAAACAAAAATTTTTCTATTTTATTGTTGTTTTAGTTGTCCTCCCCCTCTCTCTCTCTCTCTCTCTCTCTCTCTCTCTCTCTCTCTCTCTCTCTCTCTCTCTCTCCCCTCCTCCTTTTTTTTTAAACTGTCAGTACCTAGTGCCTAGACTGGCTTCTAGATAGTCACTGACATTGAATGAGTAGAACTTAGAACTTGAGATATTTGCAATGAATAATGTGAATACAGTCACTTTAAACAAAGATGGAGAGTAGAAATTATTTTTAAACAGTAAGGTTCTTAAGAAAAATATGGTATTTATTAAACCTCTCTGAGGCAAAATGAGCATTGGCGTTCTATAGATATTAAAAAGACTTTAGTGCATTTAACATGTTCTAATAAAGTTACAGGTGCTACACTTTGTAGTGGTTTTATAATTCTTGGATCAGATGTCTTGTATGGGAGATGGGGAAAGGGATGAGTTATGTATAAGATGAAAAGTTCAAAATATCTTAAATTGAAACAAGGAGAATAATGTAAACTCCTTGCTCTATTTATAAACACTGACTTCTGCGTGCCAGAAGCCCTTTTGAATTTCCAGTTGTGATCTGCCAAGAGGTCCAACAGTGTCTCTGAGTTTTTCTTGCTCCTCCCCTTCACAGCACTGCAGGATTTGTGTAGCTGATTTATTTGTCTGTGTCCTCATCAAGCTGTGGGTGACTGTGGCTCTTCCCTTAGTCTGTGATGGGAACTAGAGAACTATAACCTTCTTATGTGATATTGTTATTAACTCACATTGTGAGTAGTGATCTGAAAAAGAAGAAAAAAACTTTTATCAGTGGTTAATCTGGAATGTAAGAATCTAATTTCTGTGTCTACCTTCATATTGTCCATGGGGGACTTGTCCTAGTAAATAAGAAGTGTGGAGTAGAAGGAGGGAGAGAAAAACCCAAAGGTTCAGTCTAGTTTCACTCCAGCTCAGAGGCTTTTTATTAGGATTTCTGTAATTTGAACAAAAAGCCATCTGTCCGAATCATATTTGTTTTGTTTTTGCTCTTGTTTTTTATGGACTGACTAGTATGGATTGAAATATAAGTGTTATTAAACCATGATGAAGAGGAAGATCCAAGTAACTGTAGGAACAATGCTTCATTGGTGCCTTAGTAATTATTTTAAAAGGGAAAGATGAGAAAAAAAATAAAATAATAAAATAAAAAAAGCAAAAATCAGTGTTGCATTATTTGAGTATTTGATGGTTGACTAGAGCTCACTCCTAACTTGTGAGCTTTTGACTTAGCTCACAAAAAAACTCAGAGGACATTATTATTTTGGAACAGTTGCTTTGAGAACCTTGGAAAATTTGTTTGCTACTTGAGATTCATTCAAAGAAAATAGGAGTATACTATTTAAAAATCCAACCAGTTGCTTTGCCAGTAGTTTCAGGAAGAAGATTTTTACATGCAGAATTAAGGTAGGAAATATGTAAAGCACACTGTTGTTTGAAGTTGGTAGATCAGTCTTCATATCAGAGATATGGCTGGTCATGTACATTTCATTTGATCCTGAATCTTTGATTTGCATATTCTCTCTCCTGAAAATGTGTTATTTCTTTATTCTACTATGCTGGAAGAGTCATCTTTATGATCATCTTTCTTGGCAAATGCTTTTCATCAAATGTTACCATGTGTGAAATAGCAGAAGAGTTGAAGACATGGATTTTTCGATTGAGTTCCTTATTCCTTGATCCAGGACTTCTTTGACTCAGCATACAACTGTATTGAGAGAATAGTGATAACCTCTTTGAATATTGCTGGAGCTACATTTGCACATCATCATTGCGTATCATCATCAGTTCTAATGTTATCTGTGTTTTACTTTCTAAGGATGCTACTTACTTCTCACTTATTTTGATTTATTCTAATTAACTTGGTAGTTATTGGAGGAAATACTCTGATCCCAGATTAGAAAATAGTTCGCAATGTTTCCAGGCTGTTCAGAACATGACTGATAATCCTTTGATGAAAAATTTAAGGATTTATTTGCATTAGCAACCTATCAAAATGCAACACCTCCAGACTCTTCCTATTTGAAGCATAGTCCAATCTTAATGAACAATTCGTTCACATTTTTTTGTTGTCATGGATGTCACTATTCAATACTGAAGGAGTATCCAACTCTTATTAAACTACAACTGAAGGAGCATCCAGCTCTTATTAAACTGCATCCTGAACAGCACTAGATGGAACAAGTGAAACAGAGAAGCATGCTCTTTCTGAGCTTGGTGCCAATTCCCCTGCTTCTCTTTTGTCTGGTTTGATACGTTGAAATCTCAGTTAATGCTGTTGACAAGTATGTACACTTTCAGTTGCCAGCCAGGTCTTAACTTTCACAAAAGAACTGCTGGAAAAGTTCTGGCCCTGAGATGGCTGCTGTGATAAAAGTCACCTTTCATTAAACAACGCCCTCTCTTCCCACTGTGTGGTGCGCCTTAAAATGCAGCAATAGAGGCAGTAGAAGGTGCCTGTGAAAGCAAAGGTAGAAAGAGAAAATTGTTGGATTCATGGTTGGCAGTAGCAGGTTACACAAAGTTGGCCATACAATTGCAATCATGCTGGTAAATCAATGTGTTGCCATGGAGAGGGGCTGTGAAAGGAAAAACAGATGGTGGTGGTTGTGGTGAAGACAAAGAAATGAAAGGCCCAAATCTCCTTCCAGGTAAAAGTTATAGGAATTCAATGGTTCAGGAAAGAATGACATTGTATATATTTAGAAGGTTTAAATTGATATTTTTATCACATTAGTGCCAAAATATATTATTAAAATCATCACACTATTCTTCTACCTTTCCCAAGCCTGGAGTTACCTCTTCCACTTTGCTTGCCAAACAATTCCCCTTATTTCATCCAGCTCATGTCAGTACCCATTTTATTTATTAAATCTATCATGATTTAAAACTAGATTTCCCACAAATATTTTTTACTCTAAGTTATCTTTAAAATAGTTAGCTTTTCTTTCTCTAAAGATAAGAAAGAATATTATTGGGCAGGTATTCATTGTGAAATTACCATATGCACAACACTGTTATATACCTTGTATTTATGTTGTTCTATAAAAATTAAAGTTGATCCTGTCCCAGGATTCTTAAAAGTTCTATCTTATGCCACAAATGATTTTGACCTCTAATGTGTACATGAGGAGAATGAGCATGCAGTATTTTTTTCCACTTAACACATTCTGTTTCATAACTTTCTCCAAATGCATAATTTATTAAGAGAAAATAAGATTTTAATCACTACTATAAAAAAGGATTTCTTCTTTTATTTGATCTAAAGTTTAACATTAGGTTGGGCATGGTGGCCCACACCTGTAATCCCAGCAGCTCAGGAGGCTGAGACAGGAGGATAGCAAGTTCAAGACCAGCTTCAGCAACTGAGCGAGGTCCTAAGCAACTCAATGAGACCAGTATCTAAATAAAATATATATATATATATATATATATATATATATATATATATATATATATATATATATATATATATCTGTGTGTGCATATGTATGTGTACACACAGACACATACATAAAAAGGTGGAGTAGGGATGTGGCTCAGTGGTTAAACTTGAACTGAGTTAAACTTGAACTGGTGCTGTGGTTGAACTGTCCACCCCTCAGTTCAATCCACAGCACCAAAATAGTTTAATATTAAGTAACAACATCACTAGATGGAGAACTGGATGGGTACAATTTCCTACTTCATCTCAGGGTATAGAGATGATTTATGCTCATCGTTTCTAATACAGAACATCAGTGGGTAACAGTGTTTTGCATTGCTGTGATCAAATTACCTGACAAGAATAGTTGAAGGATGGAAAGATTATTTTGGCTTGTAGTTTCAGAGGTCTAGTTCACTGGTCAGCCACTCCATTGCTCTGGGCCCAGAGTGAAGCAGAGAACATCTGGGCAAAAGGACACAGTGAAATGGTTGGAAAAAAGCATGTTTCTTGGTAATTCCATAATACAGGATAAATAACAGAGGAAATATGGTACTTGCCAAAAACATCTCAGGAATAAGTATTTATGATAGTGTGATGGAACAATTTCCTGAACATCACTACTGCTAAAAACAACTGTAAATGTCAGATTTTTAAATGTTTAATTGTGTCAGTGAGCTAACAAGAAACCAAGTAGTTCTGGTACTTCTGGACTTGAGCTTCAGTTTGCAGAACTGAAAGAATGGGGAAGAAAAGATAAATTCCAAGGAACACCCAAACTGGAAGAATAATCTTTCCATAAAACTGGAAACCCAATCGCTTCAAAGTAAAGGTGAAGCAAACCTAACCCTATCCCCAAGAAGATAATCAAAATTTTGTGCCTCCAGCTTTGGTGCTAGATGGAGAACATTTTTTTTAAATACTAACTACTCACAAATATTTTACATGCATTTATTAGCTAAATTGTATAGCACTCTTGTGTTTTAAATGGCACTAGGCCATTACTACTTTAAGACACCTTGGCAAACACAAATGAAAATCCAAAAGCAAACAAAAATCTGATCCAAGATTATTTAACTTCAAAACAAATCACAAAATTTCCCAAAGATATAATTAACTGAAATCATCATGCTACAGATTACATCTCTGGACTGATCATCCTGCCTAACTGTGACTTTGTTCCACATTTCCCATCCTCTGTCCCTGCCCTGGGAATCACCACCATTCACTCTCTATTTCTACATATGACTTTTTTTTTTTTTAACATTACACATATAAGTGAAATTAGGCAATGTTTTCCTTTCTATTTTCTTATTCCCATTAACATAATATCCTCCAACTTTGTCCACTTGTCACAAGTGACAGGATTTCCATCTTTGCTGAAATTTCAGGTGGTACTACCACAAAAAAATAAATAAATAAAATAGAAAGAGAAAAAAATAAAATGAAAAAAAGAAAGAAAGAAAAAGGGTTATGGGAGGAGATAGACACAAATATGTCAATTTGATTGACTGTCATAATTATTTCACTGACCCATTTCACACCTTAATCGAATACAATAAAAATAGTCTCAAAGTAAAAGCTCCAAGAAATTGAACTCATAACCAACTGTTTCTAATACCAAAATAAATAAAGTAACATGTATGTGAGGCAATGGAAACATAAGAGCTGAATTAAACCTACAATGTTATGGGACATAAAATGTGAAATAAGTTAATATAATTTAAAAAGAAAAGACTGGCTTGTAGTATAGAAAGAGAAAACTAAGCTTATTTTTTAAAGAACCAAGTAGGGTAGAAATATAGAAAATATTAAAACTTTAAAAAATAAAACTCAATAGGAAGGCTTAGTGGGGTCAAAAGGTTGGAAGAAAAATAACAAAACATTTCTGATAATATCATACTGAATGCTGTACAAAGACATAAAAATTAGAGAATTGGGAGATTAAGAGACATGGGATGGAATGAGATATTCTTCTATGTGCCTCTTTGAGATTCCTGTAGAACAGACATACAGTAGGATTAGGGTAAATATCTGATAAGGAAATGGCTGAACATTCTCCAGAATTTATTAAAAGTACCTTTTATTAGATTTGAGAAATCCAAAAAATTATCAAGAAAGATAAATTAAAATATCAACAAAAGTATAATATCTCCGCACAAAGAGATATTATATTCAATTATTGACACTTTGAGAACATGGAAAAATTTTAAGACCTGATAGAGGAAAAGGAGAAAATCCCTTCACAAGACAAATAATCAGTCACTTCTAACTAGCTCATGTGAATGAAGAGCATTTTAAATATGCATAAAGTTAAATAAACTTAATGGAAAATGTCTTACAGTATTTGACTGAAATAAATTTACTTTTCAGTGAAAGAAAATGAATAAAAATTGCCACCAAGAGACCCGTATTCAAGAAATTTGAAAGTATAATCTTTAGAATGAAAGTTTTCCCAGAGAGATATGAGATATAAAAAGAAATGAAAAGCAAGAAAGTGACAATATATTTAGATAAGTCAGATATGAACATGGACTAAAGAAAATAATGATTATGGTGTCCACAAAATATTATGCATAAATATTACCTATGTGGGCATTACAGAGTTTCTCTTGTGAAGAAGAAAAACACAATGATTAATTTTAAATACTGATAATTTTATGTATGTGTGCTAATATATCACAGGTAACTTTATCAATAAATTCAAGCAAATATACTTAAGCTGAATAAATGGAGAAAATAAAAGGAATTGGTTGATAAAAAAAGGAATTTGTTGATACAAAAGGAAAGAAAATAGAAAAAGAAGTCCAGAAGTGGCAAGAAAAAGAAAACCAAAACTAAAATAATAGGAATGAATCTATATAATGAATCAGAATAAATATGACTGGGAAAATATTTGATATAAGCCAAAGACTCTCAGGTTAAAGCCCAGCAATATACCCTATAGGAACACAGATATCATGAATGAAACTATGGAAACTGCTGTATCAGCAAACATTAAATCACAGTAAGATGATGTAGTCATCCCAAACAAAACAAAATTTAAGGAAAAAAGTCAATTCTATAGCAGAAAAACGTTGCAATGTATTATAATAAAATATTAAATTTGCCAAAGGTATTGATAGATTAAAGATGTATTAACTTTAAAAATAGCATGAAATAAAGCAAAAATATTTAAAAGATGAAAGACAATTTACAAGTGCATCATATTGGATTGTTTTGCCACACAGTTTGGCAATTGAGGAATCATGTAAATAACTACAAAAGTAAGAATAATTATGAAGCATATAAAATATATTTACACTGCACCCAAAGTCTATAGATACAAATCTTATTCAATCAAGTATGCAATAATAATGAAAGTTCCTCACATTAGTGAGTCATAAATCAAGACTAAACAAATTTATGACTAGTGATACCATTTTGTTTCTTTCTCCTCTCATCAGTTTCTTTGATTTCTAATTTTCTTCACCATTTCCTTCTTTGGATTTAATTTTTCTTCTTGTTCTAGGTTCTTGAAGTGGGAGCATAGATTATTAATTGAATACCTTTCCTCTTTCTAATTTCATGCATTAATATAGTACTACAAATTTCCCTATAAATATTCTTTATCGGTTTCCTATAAATTTTGTGTTACTTTTAGTTCCATTTATTGTTGAAATATTTAGAAATATGTTTTTTTTAGTTTTCAAGTTTTGAAAACTAATTTTTTAAATTTCTGTGCTATTATTTTCTACTTTAATCATTCTGGTCAAAGAAGAGACTGTCTTTTTAAACTTGTTTAGATTTGTTTATGTCCCAAAATAAGGTCCATCTTGATGTATATTCTACTGATACTTGAAATGAATATATGCTATTTCTGGGTAGAGCATTATGTAAATATTGATTAGATTCTATTGTTTGATTATGTTGTTCATGTTCTTTGCTATGGTTTCTAATTTTTATGTCTAGCTATTCTGTCAATTCTTTGGTCAAGAGGGAGCAATCTGCAATGATAGCAATGGCTTTGTCAAATTTTCCGGTCAATTCTATAAGCTTTTATTTTGCATATTTGCCACTCTTGATTTGGTTCATATATATATTTAGGATTATTATTTCTTCCCGGTATATTGACATATATCATCATATACTGTCCTTCTCTGTCTCTGGAATTTTCTTTGAACTGTTGTAAGTTTTTATGTATCTGTTGTTAGTATAGTCACTCCTGCTTTCTTTTGAATAATGTTTTTATGATATATTTATTTTTACTTTTTAATGCCAACCTACTTAATTATTTAAAGTGAGTTTTTGATAGATAACATGTGGATGGGTCATGTCTCTTGATCCATTCTACCAATTTCTGTCATTTAATTGGTGTATATATAGACTATTTGCATATTCTTGATATGTTAGGACTGAAGTCTAACATTTCATTTTGCAGTTTCTATTTGTTTTTATTTTTTTATTTCTCTATTTTCTTCCCCTGCCTTCCTGGGAATTTCTTTATACATTTTTTTCAAAATTCTCTTTTAATTTATTTATAGTTATTTTTATCATGTCCCATGTATAGCATTTTCAGTGATTTCTCTCATGGCATCAAAACTTATCATATTCTATCAGTGCTTTTGTTTTACCTTCAGGTAAATAATGAAAAATATGCCACATTTTAGGTTTCCCTGTCTCCCTCTTTTTATAATATAATAGTTTTAGACATTTCCTCCATTTATTTTTGTAATCACAGCAAATATTATTGTGAATTTTGCTTCAATCATCACACATGGTTTAGAAAGCTTAAGAAGAGAAGCAAAAACTATTTTATTTACCAATAATTTATTAACATATTATTTGTTCCTTCCTGAAGTTTCTTCTTTGGTTATTTTGGTTATTTTATTTCTGTTAATGAAATCTCCTTTACACATTTTTATGGAAAAGTCTGCTGGTGACAGATGTTTCTCAAGGACAAGTATTCTTTTATCTGAGGAATCAAGATTTCCAGCCAAATATGAAGTCTATTTTTCTAAAGTACAGAATAGGATTCTTGGTTGACAGTTTTTTGTCTTTCAAATTTTGAAAAATATCGTGCCACTTTATTCTGACTTCCATAGTTTCTGATGATAAATCTTCTATCATTCTAGTTGTTTTTATCCTGTAAGTAAACTGTTTTTCTTTGGGCTCTATTGAAGTAATTTGTCTTTAAGATTGTTATATGAGCTATATAACAATCTATATAATTCTAGCAGCTTGGGAAGCTAAGACAGGAGGATTACAAGTTCAAGGACAGACCTCTAGTAAGGTCTATGCAATTAATGAGACCCTGCCTCAAAAAAAAAATAAATAAAAATAAAAAGGCCTGGGGATCTGGATGAGTAGTTAAGTGCCCCTAGGTTCAATTCCTGGCATTAAAAAGAAAAAAAAAGTGTGTTCTCTTTCTCATTGGCAAATTTATGATTACAATGAGGTCTCTAATGCAGATGTAAGGTTGATTTAAAATGGGTTATGTACAAAGCTGTGCTTTTCCTGCCATCATCACCATTGTTTTATGTCTTGTGATGAGCAGTAAGACCTTTTCCAGCAACTGCTTGTATATTTATTTACCTTTTAAGACAGCTGAGATTGAAATCTTAAGATTCTAGGAAATTATTGAAAATGGTGCTTATAATATGGAATGGTAAGAGAGATAAAGGTTATATGGTATCTGTAAAAAAAAAAAAAGAAAGAAAGAAAAAAAAGAATAAAATTAAACCCCTATTTCTCACCCTGCACAAAACTCAACTCAAAGTGGATCAAAGATTTAGGCACTAGAACAGAGACCCTGTGCCTAATGAAAGAAAAAGGCCCATATCTTTATTATGTCAGCTTAAGACCTGACTTTCTTAATAAGACTCCTAAAGCATGAGAAGTAAAATCAAGAATCAATAAGTGGGATGGATTCCAACTAGAAAGCTTCTTAGCAAAGAATAACATGAAGAGAGAGACTACAGAATGGGAGAAAATCTTTACCACATGCACCGCAGATAGAGCACTAACCTCTAGTTTATATAAAGAACTCAAAAAACTTAACACCAAAAAACAAATAACCCAGGGCTTAGGCTGTAGCCCAGTGGAAGAGCGCTTGCCTAGCATGTGTGTGGCACTGGGTTTGATCCTTAGCACCACATAAAAATAAACAAATTAAAGGCATTCTGTCTATCTAAAACTACAAAAATTAAATAAAACAAACCCAATCTGTAAATGGGCTAAGGAACTGAACAGACACTCACAGAAGAAGAAATATGAATAGTCAACAAATATATGAAAAAGTGTTCAACATCTCTAGCAATTAGAGAAATGTATATCAAAACCCACTCTAAGATTTTATCTCACTCCAGTCAGAATGGCACTTATCAACAATACAGGCAACAATAAATGTTCCAAGGATGTGGGGAAGAAGGTACACTCATACATTGCTGGTGGGACTGCAAATTGATACAACCACTCTGGAAAGCAATATTGTTATATCAGCATCTTTTTATGGACTTTCTTGGGCTTATTGTGGTTGCAGATCTCTCAGCTTATTTCTCTTACTTTGGAAAGTTTTCAGCTATTACTTCCTCAAATGCTAGAAATATTAGATGTTTTGTTACAGTCCCACATGTCTTTGAGTCAGTTCCCCCCCTCTATTTTCAGCATGTTGTTCAGACTAGGTATTTTTTATTGTCCTATCATTGAGTCTTTTTTCTGTCCCCTTTCTGTTGTGTAACCCACCAACTGAGCTTTTAATGCCAATCACCATACTTTTTTTTTTTTACTTAAAAAAGTTCATATTTGGATCTTCCTTGTATATACTACATCTTTGCTGAAATTTCCTAGTGTTGCTGAGGTGCTGTGACTTCATTTGTTTCAAGTCTGCTGATGATTTCTCATCGAATTATTTTTAGCATGGCTGCTTTAAAATCGTTGTCAGATAACATGAACATCTCTTTCCCCCCTGGTGTTAGCATCTATTGTTTATTTTTTGTTTTGTTTCATTTAGCTTGAGTTCTTTCTGTTCCTCACTATGACAGGTGTATTGTTTAATTAAAACCTGAACATTTTTTGTTATATGGTGAGACCTCAGATATTATTTAAACATTCTCTTTTAGTCAGACTCCATTGACACCTGAGAAAAGGGGCTAATCATTTTTATTTGGTGAAACCAATCTCATCTCTTCATATGGTCTCCACTGACACCATGGTGAACTAGCCTTATTACCTCTGGGCGATGGTAAAATTCTTGACTCCACTTTGGTTTATCTTCTGCCACTTGGCAGTCGAGGGGAGCAAGGTCTCTTTGCTGCCTAGTGAAAATGGAAGCTCAGGCTGATCATATGGTCTCTGCTATCACCATGAGGGAAGAAGTCTCAACACCCTCTTGGGACTTCTCTGACACCATTCTTGAGGGTGAAAAGCTAGGCTCTTTCTTGGCATGAATGAAGGAATGGCCATAGCACCCCCCCCAACACCACCATAATGTTCAGATTAGAGTTGCTATTGTGTAAAAGTTTTTGCTTCTGACAGGTTGAGCTTCACTTGGACCTTTGACTAGAGAGAGCAGATTTGGAGGGGGGGGGGGCTTTTTTGTTTGTACCCATTAGCATTTTTGATATAACAGTTTCATTGCACAGGTTGTTAGTGACTCCACTTTCTACTCTCTGCCCTTCAAGGTCTTTCTATGTTTGTTCTTCACATGATGTCTAATCTTCTGTATGAACTTAGGAAGGGGAATGCAGAATGTATATTTATTTCACCTCCCTACAGGTGGGCATCTTGTCTGTATTTTGTTGAATTTCTTCCTATAAACTTGCTATTGCAGATCAAAAAATAAATTCACGAATGAGGCACAAATTAAAAAGCTATAAAAACACTTTATTATATATATATATATATATATATATATATAATATATATAATGTATATTATATATATGTGTTAATTAAATATATATATATATATATATATATATATATATATATATGTTAATTAAATATTTAATCAATGTGGAAATTAATTTAAACCTTTAAGGAAAGAACATTCTCTTGATTTGAACCCTGTTCTGGTGCTTACTAGTTGTTTCCTAGTATGTTTTGAGTAATTTTTAAATTTCTTTAAATACTTCATAGGGCTTACTGGTCTTATCACCATATGTGATGCCTACCACAAAGTAGGTGATGAGCAAATACTAGCTCTCTCTCTCTCATAACTTTAGCAGAAATGGAAATATATTCATAGAAACATTAGTCCTTTGTTTACTTTCAAATATGAGACTCTGAAATATAAATCATAGCATAATAAATAAATATTATACATTTTATAATATTAATATCATTTGGGGCTGAAGCATGGAACAGTAATGAATTATACTCAATGCACATAAAATTGTGAGAAAAGCATCATTCCCATAAAGGACCATACAAAGATAGATCTTCACCAGAAGCAGGGCATGAACATGTGGCTGAGAGACATTCTCAGGATGTGGACAATGTCTGTCTGTGGTACTAGGGTGACTGCATAAAAAAAATGAATCTCTATTCAACTCCTGTCACTAGAAGAGGACCCAGTAGGCAAATACGTGAGAGCTTCTGTTTTATTTACCCTATTTATATCTACAGACTAAAAAATGAAATTAAGAGGTTGATGAAGCTTCACTGTTTTTTGGGAAAACATTCTGATATCCCCAAGTATCAGCATGATTAAAAGAGATGGATTGAGTTCATCCCTTGAGACTCTGAAGACCAATTCACATCAAGTCAACTTGATTGAGACTATTGTACCAACATTATCCATAGCTATCAGTTAAAGATAAACATGAAGAAGAAGGAAATAAAATGCAAGATTGCAAAGGAAACACCTCCACCATTGTTGAAGTCTGTTGCTAGTTCTATAACCAAGGAGGTACACTGAGATTGCCGGTGGTTTACCTGCCCCAGGATACAAACAGGAACAGGATATTCAAGTAGTCGCTGCACAATCAGCTTGGAATGGGAAAGAAAAAGCAAAGGGATCCATCAAAAGAAAAAAAAAAAAAGTTGGTGATGTCCGACTGCTCAAATATCATCAACTTCTTTTTACTTAAAAGTTTCTTGTATACTCTGTTTTTAAAATTAGAATGACTTCTTCCTAGTTAAATGCTTTGGCATGTTTAAGGTTTGCATTCTTTATTTTTTTAAAGAGGAAACATTGAATTTCATTCCCAAGTGATGCTTAGTTCTTACTGAAAATATGTACTTTAAAGTGATTTTTTTAAAGGAAAAAAAAAATAGTTGCAGGTGGTCTCTACTACAAATAAAAATGAGAAAAGGCTTTGAAAGAAACTTTTGACCCCTAACCGTCTCTTCTGTCTTCTCCTGCTGGGTTGCCATTTACGTAACACAACCATGGGAGTCTTAAATGCCATGGTGGGCATGTTCCTGCCAGCTGTTTGTAGGATTGTATAGGTCACCCAGCCTAGGGGTCCAACTTTAGTGCGCTTGCATCCATTAGGGCTCCACTGGAGGGTTGAAATTCAATCTTCAGTCACTGTTCTGTAACAAATTGGCACTTTGGGCTTTTGCTAAAATAGTTGTTTTACTCCTGACTTGAACTGTTTGTGGACTGTGGCTGCATTTCATAAGGTCAGTTTTTGGGGTAGAAAAGAGGAGGACTGGAGGAGAGTTGGGTTGTGAAAAAATTTCTAGCAGAGGGCAGAATATTTAGAAGCTGAATCAAATGATGAAATGACGCTCTTTACAGATCAAGTGACATCACTGGACAAACATTACTTGATGACTCCCTTCTGCCTTATTTTTGTGAACATTTTACCCAGAGTGTGATTGAGTTAATGCAAAAGAAGGAATGAGAAATTTTCATACCATCTATATTTTTATGGCATGGTTTGATTTATGTCCATATTAATATCTTTAGTGCTCCTTGAAAACCAGTATAAAAACCCTTCTCTGAATGAGAACCTATTGGTAAAATGAAACAATTTTAAAATTTACTTAATTATAAGAAGCTCATTTCCCATAATTAGACTCCACAGCTTGAAACCCTCTGTATTAGTTAAGCTAATTGGATTAATTTGAGAAGAGTAGGAACTAAAATAAGCCCTGACAGTGAACAACCCAAAATTTATTTTTAATAGACTTTAGTTTTCCTTACACAAAAGTATGCCCACTTTTTGCCCTATTATTTGAATTATTCTAATTACGTTTGGTTGAACTTACATGAAAAACATTTGACTCTTTGGTGTACTTGTTAACAGGGAAGAGACAACTTCCACACCTAGTATTGGGCTCACTGAGGAAATTCAAAGTTCTTTGCTGTGAGGTGTTATCAAAGTGCATAATCCATGGGTGGACCACCAACACTTGGATTTAATTTGCCTTAAATCAAAGGATAATGAAACCTCAATTGGATTCTGTAATCTGATGCTGTATAAGATCTTCTATATGGATTCAAATACATTGGCTTCCAAACTGGAATTTTACTCCCCACTTTTAATGATTTAAAAGTATCTACCATGCAAGTTCTCTTTTGTTGGGAGTGAAAATGTAAGCCAAAGTGTCCTAGTTTATCCTTTATTCCTCATTGATAATTGCTCTTTAGATTCTTCTTTGATCTTTCCATGCCATCCCTATTCTACCTTGCTTTGGCCAGCCTTAGTTCAGGTTTCTATCTTCTCTTAACTGATGATTGCAGTAACTTCCACTGTGTTCCCTATGTTCAGTCCAAGACTTGCCCCCATCCCCATTGCTTTCCCATTTCTGTTGCAAAATAAGAACAAAGCACCCCCGAAACTCTGACAAGAGGGATTTCCTAAAGCATCTTGCTGTTTGTGAAACTCCTGTATGCAAGAAAGAGATTCTTTAATGGTTTTCCAACAACTTCAAGGTAAATCAGAAAGTCTTTATTCAATTATGCCTTAATTTGCGTTTTTCTCTTTGGTGGCAGCTTACAGACTGTGTTCTCTATACCAGTGTTTTAACAAATAATGATTCTTCATTCATAGGTAGATTGAAAACTCAGTATAGTTGGTCTAGGTTAGCAAAATATAATAAAATAAAAATAGAACAAACTGTAACACACACTAAAATTAAGTACTGCTTTTTGATATTTTATTTCAGCATGTATGTGCTAGAAATTGAAAAGCACATTACCTATTGCGGGTTGAAATAAAATACACATACACACAGAGATATTTCATAAGTACACGTATTGTTTTTTTGACACAAGTAATCCACATTTATTGAAGAAAATATTTTTAAGATTAGAATAGCAATAATTTTTAAACAACCAATAGTCTCCTATTCAGGAATAATTGAAAAGATTGATTCAATATTGTATACCATACATGATTTATATACATAGCTACACAAACATTTCATATACTTACAAAGATCCGAAAATGTTTATTGATTAGATGAAGATATATATTTCTTATTATCAAATAGCATGCCATCTTACATACACATGGTTTTTTTCTACATAATATATTGTGATTGGATTTTTTTTTTTAATTTTTTATTGTTGGCTGTTCAAAACATTACATAGTTCTTGATATATCATATTTCACAATTTGATTCAAGTGGGTTATGAGCTCCCATTTTTACCCCATATACAGATTGCAGAATCACATCAGTTACACATCCATTGATTTACATATTGCCATACTAGTGTCTGTTGTATTCTGCTGCCTTTCCTATCCTCTACTATCCCCCCTCCCCTCCCCTCCCCTCCCATCTTCTCTCTCTGCCCCCTCTACTGACATTCGTTTGTCCCCCTTGTATTATTTTTCCCCTTCCCCTCACTTCCTCTTGTATGTACTTTTGTATAACTCTGAGGGTCTCCTTCCATTTCCATGCATTTTCCCTTCTCTCTCCCTTTCCCTCCCACCTCTCATCCCTGTTTAATGTTAATCTTCTTCTCATGCTCTTCGACCCTACTCTGTTCTTAGTTACTCTCCTTATATCAAAGAAGACATTTGGCATTTGTTTTTTAGGGATTGGCTAGCTTCACTTAGCATAATCTGCTCTAATGCCATCCATTTCCCTGTAAATTCTATGATTTTGTCATTTTTTAATGCAGAGTAATACTCCATTGTGTATAAATGCCACATTTTTTTTATCCATTCATCCATTGAAGGGCGTCTAGGTTGGTTCCACAGTCTAGCTATTGTGAATTGTGCTGCTATGAACATCAATGTAGCAGTGTCCCTGTAGCATGCTCTTTTTAGGTCTTTAGGGAATAGACCGAGAAGGGGAATAGCTGGGTCAAATGGTGGCTCCATTCCCAGCTTTCCAAGAAATCTCCATACTGCTTTCCAAATTGGCTGCACCAATTTGCAGTCCCACCAGCAATGTACAAGTGTACCCTTTTCCCCACATCCTCGCCAGCACTTGTTGTTGTTTGACTTCATAATGGCTGCCAATCTAACTGGAGTGAGATGGTATCTTAGGGTGGTTTTGATTTGCATTTCTCTGACTGCTAGAGATGGTGAGCATTTTTTCATGTACTTGTTGATTGATTGTATGTCCTCCTCTGAGAAGTGTCTGTTCAGGTCCTTGGCCCATTTGTTGATTGGGTTGTTTGTTCTCTTATTGTCTAATTTTTTGAGTTCTTTGTATACTCTGGATATTAGGGCTCTATCTGAAGTGTGAGGAGTAAAGATTTGTTCCCAGGATGTAGGCTCTCTATTTACCTCTCTTATTGTTTCTTTTGCTGAGAAAAAACTTTTTAGTTTGAGTAAGTCCCATTTGTTGATTCTAGTTATTAACTTTTGTGCTATGGGTGTCCTATTGAGGAATTTGGAGCCCGACCCCACAGTATGTAGATCGTAGCCAACTTTTTCTTCTATCAGACGGCGCGTCTCTGATTTGATATCAAGCTCCTTGATCCATTTTGAATTCACTTTTGTGCATGGCGAGAGAAAGGGATTCAGTTTCATTTTGTTGCATATGGATTTCCAGTTTTCCCAGCACCATTTGTTGAAGATGCTATCCTTCCTCCATTGCATGCTTTTAGCCCCTTTATCAAATATAAGGTAGTTGTAGTTTTGTGGATTGGTTTCTGTGTCCTCTATTCTGTACCATTGGTCCACCCGCCTGTTTTGGTACCAGTACCATGCTGTTTTTGTTACTATTGCTCTGTAGTATAGTTTGAAGTCTGGTATCGCTATACCGCCTGATTCACACTTCCTGCTTAGCATTGTTTTTGCTATTCTGGGTCTTTTATTTTTCCATATGAATTTCATGATTGCTTTCTCTATTTCTACAAGAAATGCCGTTGGGATTTTGATTGGCATTGCATTAAACCTATAGAGAACTTTTGGTAATATCGCCATTTTGATGATGTTAGTTCTGCCTATCCATGAACAGGGTATATTTTTCCATCTTCTAAGATCTTCTTCTATTTCTCTCTTTAGGGTTCTGTAGTTTTCATTGTATAAGTCTTTCACCTCTTTTGTTAGGTTGATTCCCAAGTATTTTTTTTTTTTTGAAGATATTGTGAATGGAGTGGTTGTCCTCATTTCCATTTCAGAGGATTTGTCGCTGATATACAGGAATGCCTTTGATTTATGCGTGTTGATTTTATATCCTGCCACTTTGCTGAATTCATTTATTAGCTCTAATAGTTTCTTTGTAGACCCTTTTGGGTCTGCTAGGTATAGAATCATGTCATCTGCAAATAGTGATAATTTAAGTTCTTCTTTTCCTATTTTGATGCCTTTAATTTCTTTCATCTGTCTAATTGCTCTGGCCAGTGTTTCGAGAACTATGTTGAACAGAAGTGGTGAGAGAGGGCATCCCTGTCTTGTTCCAGATTTTAGAGGGAATGCCTTCAATTTTTCTCCATTCAGAATGATGCTAGCCTGAGGCTTAGCATAGATTGCTTTTACAATATTGAAGTATGTTCCTGTTATCCCTAGTTTTTCTAGAGTTTTGAACATAAAGGGATGCTGTACTTTGTCGAATGCTTTTTCCGCATCTATCGAGATGATCATATGGTTCTTATTTTTAAGTCTATTGATGTGGTGAATAACATTTATTGATTTCCGTATATTGAACCAGCCTTGCATCCCAGGGATGAGTCCTACTTGATCATGGTGCACAATTTTTTTGATATGTTTTTGTATCCGAGTGGCCAGAATTTTATTGAGGATTTTTGCATCTAGGTTCATTAGAGATATTGGTCTGTAGTTTTCTTTCTTTGAAGTGTCTTTGTCTGGTTTAGGTATCAGGGTGATGTTGGCCTCGTAGAATGAATTTGGAAGTTCTCCCTCTTTTTCTATTTCCCAAAGTAGCTTGAAAAGTATTGGTATTAGTTCCTCTTTAAAGGTTTTGTAAAACTCTGCTGTATACCCATCCGGTCCTGGGCTTTTCTTAGTTGGTAGTCTTTTGATGGTTTCTTCTATTTCCTCAATTGATATTGGTCTGTTTAGGTTGTCTATATCCTCCTGACTCAATCTGGGCAGATCATATGACTTAAGAAATTTATCTATGCCTTCACTATCTTCTAATTTATTGGAGTATAAGGATTCAAAATAATTTTTGATTATCTTCTGTATTTCTGAAGTGTCTGTTGTGATATTGCCTCTTTCATCCCGTATGTTAGTGATTTGAGTTCTCTCTCTTCTTCTCTTCGCTAGCATGGCTAAGGGTCTGTCGATTTTGTTTATTTTTTCAAAGAACCAACTTTTAGTTTTGTCAATTTTTTCAATTGTTTCTTTTGTTTCGATTTCATTAATTTCAGCTCTGATTTTAATTATTTCTTGCCTTCTACTTCTTTTGCTGTTGTTTTGCTCTTCTTTTTCTAGGATTTTGAGATGAAGTATGAGATCATTTATTTGTTGGTTTTTTCTTTTTTTAAGGAATGAACTCCAAGCAATGAATTTTCCTCTTAGAACTGCTTTCAATGTGTCCCATAGATTCCGATATGTTGTGTCTGTGTTTTCATTAATCTCTAAGAATTTTCTAATTTCCTCCTTGGTGTCTTCTATAACCCATTGATCATTCAGTAACCTATTGTTCATTCTCCAAGTGATGTATTCTTTTTCCTTCCTTCTTTTATCGTTGATTTTCAGTTCCATTCCATTATGATCAGATAGGATGCATGGTATTATCTCTACTCCTTTATATTGTCTAAGAGTTTCCCTGTGACATAATATATGATCTATTTTTGAGAAGGATCCATGTGCTGCTGAGAAAAAAGTGTAACTGCTTGATGTTGGGTGGTATATTCTATATATGTCAATTAAGTCTAGGTTATTAATTGTGTTATTGAGTTCTATAGTTTCCTTATTCAACTTTTGTTTGGAAGATCTGTCCAGTGGTGATAGAGGTGTGTTGAAGTCTCCCATGATTATTGTATGGTGGTCTATTAGACTCTTGAACTTGAGAAGAGTTTGTTTGATGAACATAGCTGCACCATTGTTTGGGGCATATATATTTATGATTGTTATGTCTTGTTGGTGTATGGTTCCCTTGAGCAGTATGTAGTGTCCCTCTTTATCCCTTTTGATTAACTTTGGCTTGAAATCTATTTTATTTGATATGAGTATGGATACTCCTGCTTGTTTCCGAAGTCCATATGAGTGATATGATTTTTCCCAACCTTTCACCTTCAGCCTATGTATGTCTTTTCCTATCAAATGCGTCTCCTGTAGGCAGCATATTGTTGGGTCTTGTTTTGTGATCCATTCTACTAGCCTGTGTCTCTTGATTGGTGAGTTTAAGCCATTAACATTTAGGGTTATTATTGAGATATGGGTTGTTCTTCCAGCCATATTTGTTTATTTATGTTACTAAACATGGTTTGTTTATGTTACTAAACATGGTTTGTTTTCCACTTTGATTACCGTTCCGCCTACCTGGCAGGCGCGGGGGGTGGGGGGCGGCTCTGCCCCTCAGCAGGCCGCTGGGCCTGCTCTGTGCGTGGTCACAGTTCCCTCTACCTTGCCGGCGCAGGGGGAGGGGGCGGCTCTGCCTCTCAGCAGGCCGCTGATCCTCTTCTGCCGGTGGGTCGCAGGCCCGCCTACCTTGCAGGAGTGATTGGAAGCTCTGTCCCGCCGCAGGCCACTGGGCCTTTTCTGTCAGTGGTCACAGTTCCACCTACCTGGCAGGCGTGGGGGGTGGGGGGCGGCTCTGCCCCTCAGCAGGCCGCTGGGCCTGCTCTGTGCGTGGTCACAGTTCCCTCTACTTTGCCGGCGCAGGGGGAGGGGGCGGCTCAGCCTCTCAGCAGGCCGCTGCTCCTCTTCTGCCGGTGGGTCGCAGGCCCGCCTACCTTGCAGGAGTGATTGGAAGCTCTGTCCCGCCGCGGGCCACTGGGCCTTTTCTGTCGGTGGTCACCGTTCCCCTACCTGGAAGGCGCGGGGGGTGGGGGGCGGCTCTGCCCCTCAGCAGGCCGCTGGGCCTGCTCTGTGTTTGGTCACAGTTCCTTCTACTATATCGTGATTGGATTTTTATATCAATACATATTGGGATATATCTTATTTTGTGGACATGTACTATTTCACTCCACAAATATATCAACATATACATTTAATATATGTCCCATTATATAGGACATTTACATTGTTTCCAAAAATTCCCCTTCCCATTATTCTTGTTAGTATTCTTATATAAGAGCAAACATATACATGTATGTATTAACATATATGTATGTGTGTGTGTACACCAAGCATGGATTTAAGTCCCTTGTATACATTAATTTATTCAGTCTACAAAACCACAAGTGAAGTTCTTTCTATCATTTTCCTGATTTTATAGATAACAAGCCAAGATGTAGAGCTTAAGAATATTGCTCAGGATCACATGTTAATATAGTGGCAAAAGCAGATTTTTAAACAGTCTGGCTCAGAAGTTCATATGGCCAATAAATGCCCTGTTGTTTCTACAACTTGTGGAATTAACATTAAATTCTGAAAATGGACTTAAATTTAGTGGAGCTAAAATAGAATAGTTTCTATTTCAGGGGTACAGCAGATATTTCATAGATCTTGGAAATGTCTTGCTCTTCTTTTAGCTTGAATTCTTCTACTCCCTCTCTTCTCTTCTGGAAAACCTTGAACCATTCCTTAAGAATACTGTTTAATAGTGCATCGTTGGTATTCCACGTGATTCAGGAGACTGGGGCAGGAGGATAACAAGTTCAAGACCACCTTTGACAACTTAAAGAGAACCTGTCTCAAAAAATAAAAAGGGTTAAGGGTGTAGCTCAATGGTAGAGCTTGGTTTTTAAATAGTGGTTTAAAAGCCACTTGGTTTTTAAAGAATACTAGTGTATTTCTCTCTCTCTCTCTCTCTCTCTCTCTCTCTCTCACACACACACACACACACATACACACACACACACACAGAGCACATCTTTGTATAAGTGTCTGGAATAGGCTAGTGTCAAAAAATGTTAGAACACTGCTCTGTGCTCTTTTAACTCCTTGAGCACCCTGTGCCACAGCACATATAATGTTTTATTCACAATTAGTAGACTTATGTCTTTCTTCACTAGAATGTGAACTGGCTGCTCTAGGCTAAGAATTCTGCTATTCATCTTTGTACTCCAGTATCCACCCCATGGCAATTGTTAAATGGCACCTGCTGACTAAATGAATGAATGAACAAAAAGACAGAAAACCTAAATTAAAGGTTTCAGATTCATAAAACTGACCCAGGAAAGAAACAGCTAATTACTCTCTAATGACTGAATTCAAAGTATTTTTTAAAAATATTCAGGATTACCTCTCAATCTTTCCCCATTAGATTAATCATTACTTAAGTTATACATTATTTTATACTGTATATAGGGAATAATGACAAGAGCAAATCATTTCCAAGATCCATGTGTATATGTGTGTGTGTGTGTGTGTGTTTGTGTGTGTGTGTGTGTGTGTGTATAATTTCCACTTTCTAAAATCATAAGTGTCAGGTGATTTCTCTAATGCCTGCCAATTGCAAAGCATGTCAGTACTGCCCTGGACTCCTCAGAGATTGATGCAGTTTTTCTTTTAATTTATTCATTTTGAAAAAGTCACAGTATTTTGAATTTTCACAATATCAGTATAGTTGCTTGAAAGTAAAAAAAAATGTTATGTAAATGCTGAATGATGATATTGATCCATAATTATTACTAGACATAACCTACATGCTTTTCTTCATTATCACCATGCAAGTAATTTTACCAAGACAAAGAATAAGGACTTATTCATAATATGCTTACTTCACGAGGGTATTGCTAGGATATGCAATATACAGTGGTCCTTCATGTCCATGGATTCCACATCTATGGATTAATTCAACCTCCAGTGAAAATACTTGGGAAAACATTGTGTCTGTATGAAACATGTACAACCTTTTTTTCTCTTGTCATTATTCCCTAAATAAGACAGTATAATGAATTTTTACATAGCATTTACATTGTGTTAGGTATTGTAAGTAATCTAAAGATGATTTCAAGTCAATAGGAAGATTGTGTAGATTGTATGTGAATACCATGCAATTTTATGTGAGGCTTGAGAGTCCACAAACTTTGGTATCCACGGGGATCCTGAAACCAATCCCCATACTGAAGCATGATTGTACTCCAGCATATATAATGAACATATTTATCATTTCCTTGCCAGTATGCCCATTGATAAAGCTTTCTAAGTGCTGTTGTGGTACTAAAGCTATATTTATTTACCTCAAATTTCTCATTTCACACATCTTGAGTTATAATGCTATTAATTTTCCTGAAAACTACTATCTATTGTGCAGGATAGGTTGAAAGAGAGGTCCTGTCCACCTCAATAGTGGTGTTGGTCACAGTAGGAGCTGGAAAAAAAACAGTGACCTTATCTCAGAAATGGCTTTCTGTAGTTAAATAAAAGGGAAGAGAAAGCTCTGAGCTCTTCCTAGACTGATCCAGGGCCTGGATAGGGTACCATACACAAGAGAACCTTAAATAGAGCAGGAGGTAATAACTGTGTGGTAGAATATTGGCCCCTCACAATATTGACATTCCAACCGTCAAGACATATGAAAACATTGTCTTACATGCTAAGGGGGATTGACATTGCCAACAGAATGAAGTAGTTAGCTGATTTCAGGATGGAGAGATTTTCCGGCTTTATCAAGAAGAGCCCAATGTAATCACAAGGGTGTTTTTATGTAAAGAGTGGAAGTTGATAGGTGAGAAGGAAGCAGAGGCAGGCATGAAATGGTAAAAGACTCACCCTACTGTGGCTGACTCTGAAGATGGAGGAGGGAGCCACAGACACAGGAGGTGGGCAGCTTCTAGAAGCTGGAGAAGCCAAGGAAAGAGTTTCTCCCCTAGAGCCATCGGAAGTGTAGCCCTACCCATACCCTGATTTTAGCTCACTGAGAACCTTCCTAGACTTCTAAACTACAGAAGACAAAAAACTAGTATAAGTTTTGATAATGCATTAGAGCACTGAAATACCAATAAGAAACTAGCATACCAATTTTACTAATGATTGTCATCCATGTGCTTGATCTGCTTCTCTTAATATTTATCAGCAAGATAAAGATGATTATTATCTTCTTTTGAGGAAGAAACTGGAGTTTGATGAACGACAGTGCAGCTGTTAAGTTTCTAAAAGATGCAACTTGCCCCTTCTGAGCATGGAGGGGAGAGTGTCTGATCTAGAAATGGATGCAGCAAAGAAAGAGGATTAAATCACGAAACACATCTCCATGCTTTCTTCGTTATCTCTACCTCTTGTGATATGGCTTATTTCAGAATTTAGTTCTTTTTGTTGCATGATTTCAGAGTGGTTTAGTGAAGACATAAAGATACTCTGATGTTAATGAGCTGATTGTTTATTTTTTTCATATATCCAATAAGATAATAATTATCAATCCTGATTTGGTTAGGATGAAGTTAGATTAATAAGTACTGAAAAATCATGTGTTAAATAATGTGGTATGCATAGCATCTCCATGTTTGTTTGTTTTTTTTTTTTTCAGGCTTTAGAGCATTTCTCTGATGCATCAGTTCACTCCCTGACATAATGAGAAGTTGGTGAAATAGTTATCACTCTGGTAGTTGTTATGCTGAGTCAGTGCACAAGATGAAGGGGTTTTCTGAGTGAATTTGTGGCACATAGATGCCCTTCACATGCACTCTTCCAGCTCATCAGCCTCCATCAATCTATTTGCAATGTAACATACATTCCTCTGTCAACAGGAAAATTTCCATGATATGATACACTCAGTCCCTTATTTCTTCAAGAAATAGATTTGCAGCACTATGTAAAGCACTTTTCTGAAATCCTATGCCACTTGCTTGAAGATTATACCTTCATTATTGAATTGTAATACTAGAAAATGCTCTTGAGATCCAGGATCTGAAAACATAGAGGTAGAATTCAAGAAATTTTTACAAACATTTTAGAGAGAATTTTTTTCACTTAACAAAATTAGCTCCAAAAACAACTTAGTCAAACACAATTGGCATTACAGACTCTACTCTTCTGTGCACCCACATTTCTACCTCACCTACCTGTATAAGCATCATGGCCATTTAGATCACCAGAGATGATTCTAAAAGTCAAGCAATAGGAAAAGAAGATGACAAATTAAACTGTTTTAAATTTTATCTGGCTTTATTCATTTCACTGATTCATTGGTTTCTGGTTTCACTGACATAGACTTTGCTGTCTAACCTCTAGCAAAAATAATAAAAAACTAAACCAAAGCAGTGAAGACTTTAATACTATTATTGTCATTATTGGATGAGCCAAATAAGTAAGCCAGATCTGGATTTCCTGGATCCATCTCAAAGTTCATATACATCCTAAGGCTTATTTAGCTGTCTATAGGTACATAAAAACTTCTTCAGAATAGTATCTGCTTTATCATAGTGGTAAATATCATGTTAGAACTTTCATGATATGTCAGTAGGAAATACAGTCACATTGCAAATGCTATTGATCTTTTTTTTAAAATTCAGAGATATGAAATAAAATTCTCAAATTATAGTTTAAAATATAAGACCATCATTGACATAGGCATACATATATACATAGAAGATGAATGTTACCAATATCAAGCATGATAAGGCCCTTGGAAATTGAGTAGATAAGATACGGAAATGGACATAACTGTTGGTGAGCTGAGGGTCCTATAGATTTTGCATACATAAAGAACCTGCCTTAACAACCCCAAACCTCTTAGAAATGGCCTAAGAAATATTAATTTAGCTAATAAAAATGTTACTTGGAGCTTTTAAATCTTAACTTTAAGAATTAATACTTCATGATTATAAAATATTTACCATGTGAATTCTCAAGCTAGGAGTTACACAGAAGAGAATACCAACTCGTGTAATATGCTTTAATTCCATAGTCTTTTGTGAGATTGTGGTTTGATCAAATGCTTTCTTATGATTCTACTGACACTAGTGACCCTGTTTTGATCTTTTTCATTGTATTTGTCTCTAGTGAGTAGAACAAAAGTCCAAGAATAATGAGAGGGAAGGCAGCTCCCTTCTCTTCCCATGAGGCTGACTTTCCAAGATGCTTAGTCATTAAGAATGAGCCTGCATGCTTGGCTTTTACTTGGACAGAAACTAATCCTGTAGACTCAGCCTGTAAATGCCCAGGAATCTGCTTGGTCACCCAGAGATTTTACAGCTCTTTAAAATTAAGTGTGAATTTAATTTTCATAATTAGGAATAATTATTATGAGCAATTATGCAAGATGCCATGTGAAACATTAATCATAATAGATGTATCAGTAAGATACTGTATTTTACAGTATTTTTATTCTGATTTCAATTGTCTTTTAATTATTTATTTATTTGGTACCAGGGATTGAACTCGGGGGCACTAAACCACTGAGCCACATCCCCAGCCCTATTTTATATTTTATTTAGAGACAGGATCTCATTGAGTTGCTTAGCACCTTGCCATTGCTGAGGCTGGCTTTGAACTCACCTCAGCCTCCTGAGCCACTGGGATTACAGGCGTGCCTTTTTTTTTTTTTTAACTCTGTAGGAAAAGAGACATACTCTTTTCCATCCTATTCTTCATAGCTGTCAGGTTCTTACCTACCTTAGCTTTCACTTACAAATGATTCCATTGTTATTTAAGTCAGTGCTTCTTGTTCTGTTTTAAATCGGTGTCTGGTTGGTTTTGCTTTCCTGGAGTATTTTATTGCCTTTGCATTTTCTGGATTTTTCTACCTGTATTTAAACTTCCAGTGTCTCATGCATTCTTTTTCCTGCTGTATCATCCCCTCAGACCCTTCTCTGGACCCTGCATCCTTCTGTTCTCTTCTGGATTGGGTTACTTCCTAGGTATGCCATACCAGTGTGGAGACTTCCTCCCATGCTCTCCCAAATCAAACCACTGTTTCCCAAGTGATGTGCAAGCAAAGTTTTAATAATAGGTTCTCAAACCAAACAAGTCCTGATTTTAGCATTTCCCAATTTCCACTTTGTAAATATTCCCATCACGGGAATATCAAATTCCCAACTTGACATTACTGACCAAAGACTTGGAAAGAAGTGCACATGATGACCTTCCCAGCCAGTTCCAAGGGGCTTCATCACACCAGGGATCAGAACCATTTTGATAGTAAAATAATAAATTATTTTCATACTTTTTCTGAGTTAAAGTGACCTGGATATCATCCAATTTCATTTGGTGACTCTGGGTCATGTTTTTTCATATTGTCATTGGTGCTTATAATTATACATAATGGTGGGATTCATCGTTACCTATTATGCATGCACACGATATAACAATATAATTTGGCCCAATATTTCCCCCTTTTCTCCCCACCTCCCTCCCTCTGGTCTATTTCCTTTATTCTACTGTTCTCCTTTTGATTTTCATGAGATTTCCCCCACACCTTTCTTTTCCCTTTTCCTCTCTAGTTTCCATGTATGAAAGGAAACATACTTTATTATTATTAATAGCATGCTCTAGAGTTGAAAAGTGGTGTCCCTAGAGATTGTGGCATTCAAGCAGGAAGTATTTATATTTACCAGTGAAATAAACCACTAAACAGATTAAGATGATAATTAGATGGAGTAGTTAATAAAAATATGATGGTATTTTACTTTTGAAGGTTTTTTTTAACTATAGTTGTTAGTTGTTTTTTTAAAATACAATGTTCAAATGTAGTTGTAGGTTTCCATGGTTGTTGCAGCTGACCTGTGTCTTATTCTTGGTAAGATCCCCTTCCTAAATTTGATAACCTTTTTTTTCCCACTCTTTTTTTTTTTGACTCAATTCGAATTCAATTTTTTTTTAATTCTCAGAGAATAAATGTTAATAAATAGCATTTTGTTTTTGGTACCAGGGATTGAAAATGTGACTTCCCTTTCATGATGTATTGTCTCTTAAATATCATAAGAGGGAGCACTTTCCATGCATCCTCTGGTAGAAAGAGGAAAGGGTTTTCCTCTGAAAAGTTCACTTAAAAGGATTTGTGATGCACGACAGCTTTAAAATAGGGTAGCTGTTTCAGAATGAATTGCCTAAGGCTGCTCTTCAGGGTTGCTTTTTTTTCTCAGCCCATCAGTCCTGTTTGGACATAAAAAACAGTGCATATTTATATCATTGATGGGCCAATAAATAAAAGGAAGCTTCCTGGGAACTAATTAGAGTCAGAAGGAGATATGAGCAAGAGATTGAAAAACAGTGCTGCTACTGACATTGCTCTGATTATTTTGTGTTTTAGCATTTCCTTGCATTTTACAGATGCAGGAGATGGTGACAAATCATTTCACAATCAGAAAATACTCCTAAAATGAATGGGGACCTGGTGTGGTTGTCTTAGGCATTTGTTCTTTTCTCTTTTCCTCCACAACTTAAGCAAGGTAAATTCAGTTTACAGGGTGGAGGACATTTCTTTATGTCCAAGGAAATTAAAGCTATTCAGGCATACACCTGTCGCAGAACTGGAAAAATACCAAGGGTGCCATTTTCATCTGAAAGCTGCAGTTTCTAGTGCCATCAGAATAGCTAACTGGATCATTTTATTAGAGTTCCTACTTTATCAAAGGAAAGCTAGAAAAATGCCTCAAACATATAAGATTATGTTCAAGTATGCAAGTAGAATTGTAAAAAAATTAGACATAGAATATATGAACTACCATGTGTCTGTGATAATTGACATTGTTGGTGTTCACAGCACTATCAGAAATTCGCCTATTTAATCATAAATGGTTTAAGTGTGTAGGTTGATGTACTGAAGAACTATTTTAAAATACAATTCTATATAATGCAAATATAATAAACTATGGTGTCTCTAAAATTGTTGTGGTCCATAATATTCATTTGGGTGTTCAGAAAGGATTTCACCTAATCTGAATTTTCATGTGTAGGTATAGAAACTTAGTAAAATGTACTTCCAAGGGAATATTTAACTCTGGTTTTATATCAGGGTCTTGAGCCAAGAGTAAGTAAATAACACGTTTTCAAAATGATGATTACTTTAGTCTAGTCATTATCATTATTGGAAATATAATAAAAGAAGAAGAAACCAAACAGGTTTGGTTAGTATATATTTAACAAAGGAAGGCAAAGTTAAGTAAGAGTTTTGTTTTGTTTTTAAAATGATACCAGCTGTCATATCATTATGGTTATTGCTCTAAGTATGTTATATTAAGTCAATTATTTCATTACAAACAATGATGAATTTAAGTCTTATTTTTCTGGATTTTCTATTGTAGAAAACTACTTAACGAGTATTTCTTAGTTCTCTAGATAGGTTCAAAATTTACATTTGGAGCCATAACATTCAAAGTTATCTCAGTATATTTCCTGAGAGAAGTTGCATAAAACAGTACATGAAATAGTTACTAAAATTCTAGCGACAAGGGTTGACTCAGTGTTGAGGCACTTGCCCAGTATGCATGAGGCCCTGAGTTTAATCCCAGCACTATAAAAATAATAATATTAATTAATTAAAATAACGTTAGTGATTATGATGCTTATAAGTGTTGAGATTGAAGATGCTGACCTCTCCAGCAGTGAAATAAGGATTGAGATGGTAACATGATGCTTGGATTAGCTACTCATGAACTCCCTTTGCTTTGTTGCAGCTCTCAGCATTAGAGAGACAAATCTTTGACTTCCTTGGCTTCCAGTGGGCACCTATTCTTGGAAATTTTCTACATATAATAGTGGTCATATTGGGTTTGTTTGGAACTATTCAGTACAGACCTCGATACATCATGGTGGTAAGTCTTATTGTTATCACTGCCTCTTCATATGAACGCTACATAATTTCTATAAGAAGATGAATGAAATAATTTTATAGAGGTCCCATCTAATAAAATGTATTTATGCTGTTCTAGCCCTCAAATATTCAATTCTGTTAAGAAATATTACTCGGTAGAACAGACAACATGATGAATGTTTTACAGTGAGAACAAAGCAATATGTCCTGAAGTTTGGGATGATCTAGTGTGACTCACTTAAAATAGGGTTTGGATAAAGTGGAAGAACTGGTTATGATCTCATTGTTATTATGAGATGTAAGGCATGTTAATTATTAATGTAGCAGTGTCATAAGGTGTCATTTATCTTCAATGACATCTGTCACTAGCCCTAGAAACCAATCCTGTTTAGCATAATTGTTTAATCAGTGAAAACAATATAATTTTAATTAACTTAGGATATTTCAAATGCATGTACTGAAAAATTTAGTGCATGTTCCTCATATATTTCATAGTTTATTATTGAATTTTTCTCCAATTTTCAAGATGTATTGGAAGCACAAATCCATACTCCACACTATGCTGAACATGGGCGGCCCACACTCCATTACAGGTCAATTTCATGAAGTACATGCTGTTATTCACAATCTAGTGGTAGTTATTCAGCTTAAGTAGTTGTTTTTTCTATTAAGACAGTATTGTTGGTTAGATGTATAAACAGGTGTTGGAAAATGATGAGTAATAATAATAAAAGTATTGAAAATAGGAATAATATAGTCTAATGTAATCAATGAGCCTGAATGAATGTATAGAATTCACTAGAGTTGGTAAATAATTTCTGCAATGCAGTAATGTTGCCATACTTCAGGGGGAAGGTGACACAAATAAGCCACCTTTCAATTTTTACTAATCCAATTTGTTGGGAAAAAGGTTTTTTTTTTTTTTTTTCTATAAATGTACTTGTTCTCTGTGTTGAATCTCAAAATTGGCTTTTTTTGATATCTTCCATCGTATCAAAGAGGTGAAAATAACTATCCCACAGGCAGACTTGGCATTCAACATGGCCTCAAGAGTGTTGATATCACTCAATTTGCTGCAGGGCTAAACAATTTCTGTTTTACTTTGCTTCTCTTAAGAATAGCCTCTGCTGAGCCACTGTGTAATCTACTAGAAAGATGTTTTCTAGAGTCAGACTTAGAGCACCAGATGCTTTAATGTCATGCAGAATATCAAACTATTATTGGGTTCTAAATATGTTCTAGTTTGTTTCTATGAATACAGACACTTTTACCGCCCACTGACTTTTTACATTTTGTGTTGTTCATGTTCTGCTAAGGCCCCAAATGCCAGCTGACTATGAAACCAAGGGCTTCTATAGAATGAGGTTGCATGTACCTGTTAAAGATATTATCTAGTCCTGTTGTTTCTGCCCCCTGCATGTTAGCCCTGCATACTCTTCACTTAACCATAGCCTAGCCTTCTTTTCTGTACACATGGATTTCCTGCTTGTTCACAGTCTTTCCAGAGTCTTTTTTTCACTTACCTGATTCATGGCTTAAAAACCTTTCCTGATTCCAAAATCTAAGAATATTCTTGACTATTGCACTTTACCAAACTCATATCTCTGAAGGCTGTCCTCTCTCTCTCCCTCACTTCCTTCCTCCTTCCCTCCCTCCCTACTTACCTTTCTTCTTCGTACCTTTCTTCATTCATCCTTCCCTTTCTTCTTTGTTTTCTAACTTTGTTCTTTTTTCCCCAATTATTTATTTGGTTATAAAAGATACTCCTTTAGTCTCTACTAGGTGTTTGGCATTGTGTGGGGTGTCTCGGATGCTGTTGAACATATACAGATTATTTGTGGCCTTCTTGGGTGCTCATTTTGCATTTTAGTGGAGGAGATCTGCAGAAATGTTGAAATATAACTATGACAAGCGATACAGAGAACCACATTGTGCCGGAGATGCCTAATGAGGAGTCTGATCATGGCTGGGTGACAGAGTAAGGTGTCCTGCAGAAGTGCTTGTGGTGCCAGTGAGTGTGAGTCCACAGAGAAGACGTTGAAGGGGGTTCTGGGTGGAAAGCATCAGTGAGTGTGAAGAAAGAGCTCAATACCTGTAGTTGCCACTCACTCATCAGACATTCATAGAGTACTGCGTTGAACTAAGTCTGGATAGCTAGCAAAGAATGCAAATTACAGTCCCTACTTTCAAGGAGTTCATTTTGAAGTGAATGAGGAAGAGAGATACAAAGTCTTGGACTCTATGGAGGTGTTGGAATGGCCTTGAATGTGGAATGAGAATAGCAATGAGGCAGAAGCCTGGGAAGTCTGTGAGCCAAGTGCAGAGCCTTGAAAAGGCCCAGAGGTTGTATTCTGTTTATGTCCCCTCTACTCTGACCCGACTCTCTCCCTCTTGCTCTCACAGCCTTGCGTGGTGTTCATGCCCCAGTTCTAGTAACACTCTTTCAGTCTCTCATGCACATGTCCTTACGTGTGCTTTCATGATTAAACATTCTCTGTTCCTTTGCCTCTGTGTCTTGAGCGTGTGTTATAATTTGTTGGCATTCAAGCCCTCTCTACCAGGCAAAGAGCTCACTGAGAACGTGAAATGTAATACGTGCTCCATATGTATTTATGTGTGAGGAGAAAGTCAGTTTTAGGACTTTCAGAATCCTCAAAGAAAAACATCTGCAAAGATAAGCAATTCATATTTTTGCTCCTCTGATTTTCTCTTTTAATGCATTATGTCAACTAAGTCTCATTTTTATTGGCTGTTATCTAGACTCTCACCCAGGAAGGGAAGAGAAATAAAATATTGAGTTGGTGGGAAAGCCCTCCATGCCAAACATTTCATTTTATTTAATCTTCCCAAGTACCCTAAGAGGTCTGTCTGTATTAGCATCTCTGATTTTACAGATAAATAAAAATGTTAGAATGGTCTCCTTGCCCAGAGAACACAATAGCAAAGGAGAAAGCTGAATGTCTATTGGCCTCCCTCATTTTATTATGAAGTTGTTTTAGCATAATCTGTGCTTTGCTTCTACCACCAGATCTCAGATGATATCTTGCCATTGTCAGCATAAGTTTTGACCTAGGAAATTCTTCTGCCCTGCTTCCTCAGTCAATTGTCAAATATTATTGCCTTTGTAGGCATCCATCTATACATTTTCTATTTGAGAAAAATGCCTAAAGAATCAGTAATCAATAATATGGAAAATATATCTGCAAGGGATTCTCTTTATGTGAAGACCATGTTGTTATTTGGGAAGGTGATTGCATTATATTTATTTTGTTTTAGCACATAATAGGCAGCTATTCTTGGGTTGTATTCATGAATACTTTGGTTTGATACTACTGGTAGCCTGGAATTAATTCTAGTATTTAAAAAAAAAGACTGAAATTGAATGCAGCATATGTCACATTAACCAAGGTGTGTCTTGGGAGGCACCAATTTTTCAATAGCAGTGAGAAGACACCTGGATCAGAAATCCACACTGACTTCACTTAGCAGGGAAAGAGCTTTTTGATTACAGATTTTTTCCCCCAAATCACTTCTGCTAGTCTTAATATTGGCTGAAACAAATACCAATCATGCCAATTAAATTTCATCCCTTCAAACTAACAGTTTGATGGATCAGGTATGTCCTAAGTGCTCACCTAGAGATGAATGAAATATGATGTCTGTCACTGAAATAATTCAATGGAACTTACAGTGTAGATTTGCAAAAACATAGGTTGGAAGTTGCTGCCACTTCTGACAAAAATTGGGTTTGCCACACTTGAATTCAAAGAATTAGTTAGCACTGTGAAAATAGTCTAGATAAAGGACAATGCAGAACAAGAACTGCGATGTCTATAGGCAAATTTCCAAACTCCTTAGATTGGAAACCAAAGCTTATTAAAATTGCCCCTTTGCTTACCTATCCTGTACCTACTCTCCAAGGGCCTCCCTTATGCCAGGCATGCTGAAGGATTTGCTGTTTCCAAAGACCGCATGCTCTCTGCCTCTTTGGTTCACACATACTAAACCTTCTGCCTGGGATATTCTCCTTGCCCTCTTGGAAAACATTTAATAATTATTCAACTGAATTGTCACCCACTAAAAGCCTTACCTAAGCACCCCACTCAGGGCTAAGTGCCTTGTGCTCCCTACCTTGGCAGATCCTGATGACTCTCTACCCTGATCCCCCAACAGTTATCATTGTCTCCCTGCCAGTCTCACTGCATGCAGCAGTGGACTCCTGGAAGAAAGGACTGTGCCTACCCCTTATTATATTCAAGATGTACTCCTGCACGTAGAGACTCTTTTAAATGCTTTATCCTTGACTGGACACATCATAAGTGAATTTAAGGTGATTAGGTTCAGTGACTTTAAAAATGCCCTAGACATAGATTTCTTAGAACATGATGGCAATTGTTCAGCAAGAGAAATTGGCCTCACTGCTTTGCTTATCTCAATTGAGGAATTATATGACAAAATAGTGTGTGCTGTCCTACCTGTCCCTACTATTAGCTGACTTACTCCTCAAGACCTAGTCTTCTGAGAAATATAACAACATGGGCTTTTGCCACTGTAATCAAAGACATCAAAGACTGCTAGAAAAAGCCAACCAAATCACCAAATGAAAGAGCAATAAGTCCACTCCATGTACCCTCATTGCTGAAAAGGTGCAGTTCACTCTTTCTATATTTATTTTCAGAGCACAGAAATAACTTTGTCATATTTTTCTCCTTCACTTGGTATCCCCTGGGGATACCCCTAAGAGATACCAAGTTCAGTGAAGGTTTGAATACACCTTTTGTATTTCTTTGATTAAAGACAGTATGAAGCTGTGAAACCATATTTGTCAACCATATGTTCTGTTGTAGAATCATTTGTTTCCTGTCTATGCCTATGCCAAGTATTTCAAAATTTGTCTCTGAATTCCAACAGAAGGGTCTGCCCTAGAATTATTTAAATTTTTATTATTTCATGGATGAGTTAATTTAATCAAGCTCACTAATTTAAAGGCAGATGAGTTAGCTAATTGATTTTACATTTTTTTTTAGAAAAAAAGATTAACTTTGGAGTTAGATTTAATTCAAAGCTGACTTTAAAAATTAAGAAGCCAATACATTTATGAAGACCATAATTTAGTTCTTTGGACCTTTATGCAAAATTCATGTGCAATGAACAACAACTGACTTTGATTTGAATTGTTATATAACAAATCTTTTCTACCACATCATCATAAATCTCTTCCCTGAGCTTCTGCTCAATATGACAGTTGGGTGTTAAGTTTCAATTCAGTTCATCATGGATTTAAATCCCCTCCACAAACTATTGGCTCTGAAGCCTTAGGATATTTATTTGTTTTCTTTTTTGCCACACATATTTCATTTGTAGAAATCTGATCACAGATCATTTTTTAAATGCTATAATGTATATGACTTGCTTACCATAGCCTAATATAGAGTAAGACTTGATGAATTATTAAACTGTTAATATGTCTTTTTTGTTCTTGGCCTTAGCTCTGGTTTCCTTGCCATTAAAAATGTATGGATAGTAGTTTCTCTTAATGTTCTTCTGAACATGAATACTAAACTAAATACTAAGGATATTACACTACTTTTTATTGTAACTCTAGCATATTGTGCGTAAATACTGTGACTGATTGATACATGTGTGAAAGAATGAATGACCAGATGGCCTTTCTGATCATTGGAAAATGAGGAAGCTCAGACCATAAAAATAACTCATGTTATAAACTAATTGCTCAATGAAATAATAAAAGACTTCTAAAGTTCGTGTCAATTAAAAAGTACTGAAATATCCTCATAAAACTAGGAAGGAAATATTTAAGAAGCCACATAGAACATATGAACATTCTTTATTAATCTTCACAGCATTGTCAATGTGGAGTTAGGAGTTAAAATATGTTTACTAAACATAACAAAAGTAGAAGAGAGAGCAAGAAACAGAGAGGCAGACTGACAGAGACAGAGATCATGCAGAGTTATTTGGAAAATTTAAGACTTTTATTTACCAAGTATACCTAATCTATCTGTGACTTGCAAAAAAAATAAATGAATATATCAACAAATTCCATGATGGAGTATTTGTCAAAAATGAAGAGTCTTATCTTTTAATTCTCATTTAAAATGAATTATTAATAAAATTACCCACCTCAAAAAGAAGACAGGGGTATTGCACATCTTAGGCCATGAGTTCCCCTAATATCTCTGCTAGGTAAATTCCTATGTGTGTATTTATATTGCTAGAGATCTCTTTTCCCTTATGTTTGTGATCAAACTGGTGTCACATGTGCATGTCAAAGTATATAGTTTATGTCTTATAACAATCCAAAATTCAATAATATATTCTTTGTCCTCAACAAACAATGCATTAGAAGAAACTACAATATCATTAAAAAGAAACCAAAGAACCCTTGGTGTTCATATGATGCATGCTACATAGATAGCAAAACACAAAATATCCTAGTCATTCTCCAAACATTACCACCTATAGGAATTAAAATAATAAAATACATTTTTTATTAAGGCAATTGGTGAATTTTCCATTTGATGAAGTGCTGAATTTGGTTAAAGTTTAGCTTACAATTAACCTATAATCATTTTTCTAAGATTCTTTTTTAAAGAAAGCCTACCAGGTAAGGCTTAAGAATCTCAGCTTTGGAGCTAATCAGGTTTCACATGCCAACTCTTGACACCCAGTAGGGAATAAAATGATGACCTCTCTTCCTGGGTTTAGTGTGACGACTGAATGTAACAACCGATATAAAGTGCATAGCACAGAATAGGAGCACAGAGAGCCCCAGAACAATAACCCTGATGTAGTTAAACATGTTGAGCTGACAGTTGGTATCTACTTAGCCTGGTAGTTTTATCTATCAAAGTTCAGAAACTGCACATGATAGCCTGTGAGTAGTCACTTCCGTCACTGAGTTTGTGCTATAATTTTTAAATAGATTTGTTTTATTGTGCCTTTGTTATAAATTTGCATTGGTTGATTTTCCTAATGCAATAATTGTGCATTTAGATTTGAGTTCTCATAATTAAGAATCATATGGATTTGTAATAATTTGCGTTCATGTCCTTGCTTTCTTACTTTAGTACGTTGTCTTGCTTTATTTGATATGCTTTTCTTAATTTTTATCATTGGCCTTTTTCTCATAACTTATTGGTCAGCTAAGTTCCAACACATTTATATTTATGTAGAATGCATCTGTCAGGACTAGATGCCATCCAATTAGCAAAAGCAGTAAAATTTGTTCTAGTTATTGTGACTTGCAAAAAAATAAACATTAAGGATGCAGAGTAGCTGTTTTCACTATTCATGGAATATTTTGTGGTTCAGAAAAGTGTGTTTCAATGCATGTTGCACATTTTAAAAAACTGTTCAGACTAATAATCTTTCTGAAAAGAAGATATTGCAGCATCAGCAATATCTGCAAATACTCAAAACTTCATAACATATTTTTACTTATGATAATTTTTAACATAAATTCCCATTGCTTTTGAAGCTTCGACTCATTGTATAATTGCATTATCCTTTAAAAAAAAAAGAAAGCAAAACACCCCCCCAAGGAAGTACAATGTGACATCAAATATATCCAATTATAGAAGTACTCAACACATGAGATTATTATGCAAGTCTTTAAAAAATAATAAAGTCAGGTGTGGTCATGCATGCTTTCAGTGATTTAGGAGGCTGAGTCATGAGGATCTCAAGTTTGAGGCCAGCCTCAGCAACTTGGTGTAGCCCAGTCTTTAAAAACCTGTCTCAGAATAAAAAAATTTTAAAAGGCTCAGAGATTTAGCTCAGTAATAAGGTGCTACTGGGTTCAATCCGCAGTACCAAAAATAAATAAATAACAGAAATACATAAAATCTAAATTGTATTTTACAAATAATTAGATGTTTTGGATAAGATTTCTAAGAGGAACATGGCTATTTTATACCATCTAAAATTAAACATTCCATGACTCACAGAGTGATTTCAATATTCATTTTAATTTATGAAAAGCATGCAACTATTGTGGTCACCCATAAAAATTAATAATTTAATTAATATGCCCATTTAAAGAATCAAGAATTCTGAGACTTTTCTGGTAAAGTAAAATTAATAGGCAAAATATTTAAATTCTGTTCTATGGTATGAGTGTCCTCAGTTACCCAAATAGTTTTCTAAGTCAATTTTCTGATTTTCTATATTTGCATAAGAAACTGAGGGATGAAGTATATCCTAGGACCCTCTCCATTGATGAGACCTATCTACAGCTGTATAAGATTGACTCCTGCTCTGGGTGAAGGCATTTCCTAGTACATAACAGATTAATAAAACCATCTTATCAGTAAATCAGTTAATCAGGAAAGTTGGAATTTGTTGGAGGTAAATAAAAGATTTTCTCTAGTATGGAAAAACAGTGTTCATTGTCTTATTTTTAACCTCATTTAAATTGTTGTGTTTTAAAAAAATTCTATGATCATGTTTTTACTATATAATTATAGATGCACATGATCTATTCTTAATAAAATAATCCAATGAATAAAAGTATGTTAATTTGATCCATTTTCAAGCATGGTTTTCATCCAGGGTCATAAAAGCTCTAGGTTTTGACTAACATTTCTAAAAATGTATGAGTTTAATATTATAACTTAAGGACAACTTTGCATAATTGTGTTCTCTGGAAAAGATAATACTCAGAAAACAAATTGAGTGAGCACTTGAATTGAACGTGTACCTGCAAGCCAGCAAAGCACTTTAAAAATAAATCTAGGTTTATTGTCATCTACTGAAAGCCATAGAACTATTGGATTTTTAATTTCTAGATCTCAGGGGACTTTGTAGTGAGCACTCTTTTCTGAGTATTCCCTGCCTGTTTGTCTCCAGTGGACTAAAACTTACTGACATCTTTACTATTGATTTATTTATTATACATGCCTTTCATCTCCATTTTTCTTCTCTTTCTCCCTCCCCCTTCTATCCAGTATACAGTGTGGACTGCCCTCTGGATCACCTGGAATGTGTTCATTATCTGCTTTTATTTGGAAGTAGGTGGCCTCTCTAAGGTGAGTGTATTATGCCTTGAAAGACTTTGAATAGAGTCCACTTATAAATAAATATTGTAACAACAAATTGCTATTTTATATTACAATTCGTGTGTGTGTGTGTGTGTGTGCGCGCGCACATGTGCGCATGGGTGTGTGTGTATATGTTATAAATAAAGCATTGCAAATAAAATACCAATCGAAAATGTATTCGGGTGCCATTCAGGAAAGAATGATCCTAGGAGCATGCTAATAATGAAGGAACTTCAAAATAATTTCCTTATGGTTTTGTTCATTATGTTGAAGTGGTACTTGACTTCTTGAGCATCCTCTTGTCCTCATGTCCATTTTAAAAAGACATAATGTCACAGTGACCTCAGTCCCAAATGCTAAGTGAAAAGTGATTTTAAACTTTTTGTGTTTAAAGTGGGAGAGACTGACAAGGAATGAAGTCCTTTTACATGTAAGTGAACCATATGTTTGTTAACATAAAAACATTAGTGCAGTGACTCCTGTTTTGAAATCCTGATCAGACAGAGGTCAGTTGTCTTATTGCAGCATGACACACGTGCTATTTCTGTCCATCTAGAACTGTCAGAAGACTATATAATTTTTGTTGTGCCTCCAGCAAAGATGTCTTCTGATTGTCACACAAATGTGAAAGCAACATGTGTTAAATTTTTAGTTGTGGTTCTTAAAACTTATTAATAATGAGCACTATTTTCACTAGAGGAAAAAAAAACAGCAGAATAATTTCAGAAAGTATGAGAATGAAATTCTTAATTTTTTAGGTATCTCATTATCAATTATGTTTGAGAAAATTTTTCTTAAGTCTTATGACAATTTCAGATTTTAAATAATATTACTGTCTCCTACTTGATTTTACAGCTTAGATCTTATAAAATTTATCTTGACCAGCACAGATCCTTTTAGAATTGTTATACTCCACTGTAAGTCCATATGATAACCATGTTTGTTTGATTCAGATGAACAGCAAAAAAATCTAGAAGGATTTTCCCAGAATATCCAAAAGGGATTAATCTTTCTATACTCTAGTAACCTTAATTTAGAACTTGTCAATGTTTTCTCACATTGGTAAATGTATTCAGAAACCAGAATGACATTTTTCAATCTGAGTTTCACAATTTTCACTATGTATGATATAGGTGCTAAAATCTACCTAAGATATTTGTGTTATTGACTGCATTTTATCACTAATTTCTAAGACAGAAAATCTTTCTTAAATATATGTCTGTCAGGGCTGGGGCTGGGGCTGGGGCTCAGTGATAGCACATTTACCTGGATGTGTGAGGCACTGGGTTCGATCCTCAGCACCACATATAAACAAACAAATAAATAAAAGATCTATCAACAATGAAAAAAAAATTTTTAAATATGTCTGGGTATAATTTATAAATGCAGATTATTAAGTAATTATAAAATGCAAATCTTATGAATAAGAATGATGAATAATAAATAGGAATAGCATGTCTAAACTCTAGCATTTCCTAACTTGTGATTTGAATGATCATTTTAAATTATGTTTTTCTTTTACTGGGTAAAAAATTATCTTCTATTTTCTTCCATATAAACTGAATTGGAATAAATTGGACCAGAGAAAATTTGTGCTGTAGGATTGGCATCATAGTGTGTTGAAAAACTAAATTTCAGATCCAAAGTCTTTAGTTCAAACTTGACTCTGGTGCTTATTGTGGGCCATCAGCCAATCACTTAACCCTGCTGAGTGCACATGCAGTAGCATACCAGGGCCAGCTTTGCTAGTAAAGAGAGTAGTGTGTGTTTGTAGACTGCTCAGGACTATTTCTGCACGTCATACCTGGTAACTCAGGTTGACTATGAAACAACTCTACAAAGTGATAAAAAGTAATCAATAGCACCAGTCATTTGTTCCATACAAATCTGGTTTCCCAACACTACATATGCTTATTTTTATTTGAACTGCTTTTCATAACTGCTTTTCTATCATCAATGTACACATTGAAAGGGATTTTTTTTCCTGATTTCTTTGGGTACAAGTTTAAGAAAAATGGGCATAGTAGTCCTAGTTACTCATTTTATTACTCCAATTATTACTCATTCAAATGTCATTCATCAGTTAACTAAGAATTTGTGGTCATTAAAATGACAGATGACTACAAGAAGAGCATCCTAAAGATTTTCTGTTGATCTCCTTCCTTAATATCGCCCTGGCTAGTTCAACCTCAACTGGAATCTCTAAGGGATCTAATCAAAAAAGTAGAGCAGGGTTAAGGACTCTTGACAAACCCAACTGCCTTGCCACTCTTCCAGGCTTCATTCCATTATGCAAGAAATTTCTCGACCATGGGTACTTGTATGCATACCAACTTTCTAGAGTTCTCCATCTCCTGCCAGTTCATATGGCATTTCTTGTAATTGCTACTTGGACTGATTAACAGAAACTACCATATACCTTAATTTTTGCCCCTAACACATTATGGAGTAGTGAATACTTCTGCAAAAACTGAAAGTCAGAGTAGTTTCTATATCATGTCTGTGGATTTGGAGTTATTTCAATGATAAACATGGCCTATACACAGTCAATTTATACTCCACAGGGCTCTTTGACTAACAGTTTGCATCTGTGGAATAAGAACAGTCCTGGATTTCCTGAAAGGCAGTGAGCGGTCCCACAGGCAGGTGATCATGGACACAGAGATCCTTGCAATGCTTAAATTCTAATGGTGCTGTTGTGCTCTTGTGTTTTAAAAAATGCCTCATTTTAATTTCTAATAAGATAAATATTGATGAATGTAATCTACATAAACAAAAGCTCTTTGGGATACTCATTAACTTTTAAAAGTAAAAAAAAAAAAAAAAAAAAAAAAGAGTACTGGGGCCCAAAAGCTTGATAGTCACTGCCCTAGAGTAACCCATATAAAAATAAATAATGCAAACAGTGAGAGCATTGAGAAGCTTCAAAGCAGATGGTACAAACAAAAAACAAATAATAATATGGCAGATTAAATTCCAGCCATATCAAAAACCATATGCAGTGTAAACACACTAAAAACTCCAATTAAAGACAGAGATTAGAGCATTGGAGTTTTAAAAAAAAGTACCCAATGCTATTTATATGAAATATACTTAAAATATAAATATATACATATGTTGAAATTTAAAAAAATGAAAATAGATGTTTTTAATCACCAATTAGAAGAAATTCTCTGTGATCATAATAATATCAGAAATAACACACTCCAAAAATAAATAAATAAATAAATAAAGTAGACTTCAAGTCATAGGCTATTATTACAGAAAAAAAGAGATGGTTTATTATCATATCAGGGTCAGTGTATCAAATACACATAACAAGTCTATACCATACCAAATAACATAGTTTTAGAACACATGAAGCACAACTTAGTGATATTAAAGGTGGATATTGATGAATCCACAAACAGGTGGGGAGTGTAATACTCATTTTTTTTTTTTTACTTCTGATGGAGAAAAATATACACATGAGAGAATAAAAATAAAAGATCTGGACAATACTATAACCAACATTTCTAACTGATGTGTGTAGAACATTACATTCAAAACTACAAAATATGTGCTTTCTTCAAAGTCACAGGGAACAATGATCAAAATTACATTTTAGCTCATAAGAAGTCTCAATAGGTGTTCGTTGGCTGAAACAATGCATACAGTGGTTCTCCTGTCGCAAAGACAACAGTAATATGAAAAATGCAGTATTAAGGTCTGTAGGTAATTTTTAAGTATTTGGAAAGTAGGTTGGCAATTCTAAAAATCCACAAATCAAAGGTGAAATTATGGAAAATTAAAAAAAAATATTTTGAAGGGCATAATAAAGAAAACACAGCAAATATTTACGGGCAACTCAAAAGCAGTATTTAATTGATATTAGAACAGAAGGAAAATTGAAAATCAATGATATAAGAAAAAGAAGAGAAATTTAACTATGTCTGTGATCTCATAGCTGGTTGTTTGAAGAGACTAATAAAATGACAATCTATTAGTAGGATGATCAAGAAAAAAGAAGAAATAATACTACTTACCAAGATCAGTATAGACAGAAGATACACCTACAGATTCTGTAGAAATTTAAAGACTAAAATGAAAAAAAAAATTGAATAGTTCTATTTCAATGAGCTTGAAAAATGATATTAACAAACTTATGGACAGAATAACTTATCAAAACTAACACATCCAGAAATAGAAAATATGGATAACTATAAATTTATAATTAGAAAACCTTCCCACAAAGAAAACCTCAAGCCCAGATGGGTTTAATGATGAATGTATCAAACATAAGAAAGAAATAATGTTAATCTTATCCAAACTCGTACAGAAAATAGAGGATGAAGAAAGATTTCCCATGTAATTTTATGATCTAACATAATCCTGATACTAGATATTTGTCAAAAATTAAGTTGACACCAAAGTCCTAGCCATCTTTGGTCCTCTTCCCAGGAAATTTGTCATTAGCCATTCTGCCGAGACGGCCTCCAAGTGTCTGATGATGTTTGTCAACACTTGTTTACCTCTTGCTAAGGTGAAATTCTTGCTCCTTTATAAGGAAAATAAAAATCAGCTCTATCCTGTGACAGAGCCCTCACCAATCCAGGCCATGTGCACGGATCTTTGCTGTTAAAGGCTCATTCAAATGTGTTCCTTAAAAATAAGCTGTGTGCCCTGCAGATGAAAAATGCCACTGCCTCCAAGGGCAGTAGCATCTGTAACTAGATTGCCTTTAAAGACTGCTTTTATTAGTGATATTTTGAAGTGATAGCTACTATTAACGCTTAATTTTTTTTTTTCAATTAGAAAGAGACAAAGACTTGAGGTGGGCTTTCTCTCTTCTTCTCCTTCTCCTTCTCCTTCTTCTTCTCCTTCTCCTTCTTCTTCTTCTTCTTCTCTCCCTCTCTTCCTTTCTCTTTCCTTCTTGTTGTCCCCAAGGAAATGGATTCTTCGGTGTAACACTTCTTTTTCTCATTATAATGTAGAACTAGACATATTATCAAAAAAAAAAAAGTTACAGATACTAGAAAGGCAAGAACAAACATCACTTTCACTCTAACCATTCAAAGATTATTCACATTAATATTTTTAATATTCTGGCTTAACTTTCTTTATTCTATACAAGTTACACTGCCTTGATTTGTCTCCTCTTTTTTGTAATATTATTGATATTATAAAAAATTTATATAGTAACCTTTTTAAAAAAATTGAACTTAAAGATATTTCCATGTTTTTACTAAACTCTTGGCTATTGCTTTAAATTTTTGCACAATTTTACATCAAGTGGACATAGATTTTGTGTGAGAGATCTTTCTTATTATGATATCTCTGATTAAATTCTCTAAATTTCTTCCCCAAGGAGTGTTGTATTAGCTGTAAAAATATGAGTACACACAGTGTCATCAGCACACATTAATCTCTTTTCCCATTTTTGGAAGGTAGGGGCTCATTTTATACTTAAAAGATTTTATTTATCTATTTTTAATTAAGTAAGCACTTACCAAGGTGCTCAATAATCTACTTTTTTGCCCTTTTTAACAAATAGTTCACCTCTTTTTGCATTTTATGTTATACAACAATGTTTTGGTCTTTAATCCTCCTGGAACTTAATTTCCTGGATTGCACAAGGTAATGATATAAAAAGATACTTTTATAATTGACCAATACCAGTAGTTGACCAGAGATACAAAGAATATTTACTTAGTAGACTTCTAATGATTTATAATGCTTTATCATAATGCAATATATTCTCATAGAATCTGTTTCTATAATATTAACATTTTTGTTAAAATACTATTTTATTCATATTAGTTTCATGTGATTTATTTATATGGGAATCTTCTACCACCAATACAGTCTTCCCAATTCTTTATGACTTGACCTCATAGCATTGTATTTTTCAGATGAGATTTCAAATAAATATGTTTCAAATATGTATGCCTATGTCCCATCTTAGTTTACTTTTATCTTACATTGAACTTTAATTTATGAAAGATTAAAAAAAATTGTAGTAGAGAATTTAGGGACAAAGTTTTAAAGAACAGATTCAGTTTCTGGTAGTAGTTCATAGAGGATGAAAACTAAAAGAGAGTCACGAATAATAATTACACTTTGCTTAAAAAAATCAGATGCCTTATAAACTAGTAATCACAGATTGTGTCAGTTGCAGTTAACAGGCATGGTCTCTATCCTACTCATGTATTAGAGACTCCTGGAAACAGAGCTCAGAGAACCAAGAGGCTAGAGAACTGGATTTGGGAATAGCCAGGGGCTAGGTAGGCCCAGGAGGCCCAGGGGCAGTGACAGTCTAATCTAAAAGCTTCTCTTAGATGGAAAGGGGATCCAGCTGTTGTTCATCTCCCACAGTTTAAATTACTAAGGTGTGATGGGGGAGGATATGATTGTTCCACCTGGATCCACCATCTGCTACTTTGCCAGGGCAGGATAGGATCTGAGATTAGAGGTCTAACTGATTCTGCCATCTGGGGAAAAGGTAATTCCCATAAAGGAAGTTTGGGCGGTCTCATGAAAGAGATACAACAGTGGCAGTCAGGAGCACTGCCTCTCCATTCTTATTAATTTTATAGTGTACATTCCTGTGGGCATGAGTGATTAAACCCCTATCAAGAGGATCTGGATCACAAATTCCAAGTTTCTCCTTGTTTTTATCTCACTTGCCATCCAGGCTTGCTGCAGGCATTTGTCACTGTGACCTTGAGCACCCTGGTTTACCCCACATCTTCTCACACTCGAGGAGGAAATGAATACCTTATATTTAAAGAATCTGGAATTGTTGTGTAGGCAATGATAACAGTGGGTAGGGAACTGAAAATGTCAGCACTTGTACAATCTTTTAGAGCCTCAGTTTCCTTTTCTATATAATAAGGAAACCCACAGCACTAACTGTTATTGAGTCATGGAAAGAATTAAATAAGACATTGCACATACAAGGCTTACAAAGGATCTTGGTGTACTGTGAGGTTTCAGTAAATGGTGGCTCTTTTTATTGTCATTAACATCATCATCTTTATTATTATTGGGGAAATTAACAGACATCATGATCTCCATCCTGAAAACTTTGGGGACCTACATTTATTACTATGTAAGAGCTGTAAAAAGGAAAAAAATGTAGGACTATGTGACTTGTTTAAAAAAATATGAAATGGTCCCTTGTGATAGGACCTCAGATCAGCATATTAACTTCACAGCTGTAATGCTATTAATTAAATCCTTTCCTTCAACATGTAAATAGGTTTTTGATATACATCTGCAGGCAGATTCTCCTAGTGCCCTTACTGTTCCCTTTAGGAGTACTTTAACCATCTTTGAAAGTCTCTGAGGCTGTTTTTCATGCCACATTTAAGATCACCAAGGGCATAATTAATAAGTTATTGCTGCTTTTGGGAAGTTACAAGACTTGAAGTCATTTTTTCCTCCCTAGGAATACATTCAGAATGTGAAAATGAAGACTCATCTCATTTGCTGCATTTAATAATACTGGAAAAAAGAGTTATGTTGAGAATTCAAGTTGTGCTTTTTAATTACAAAGAAACAGGATGTCGTTTTCCTGGTATCTTTTTGATGACTCCAAATTTTAGAAACTACAGGTTAATATTTCTTCTAATTGATTTGTCTTGAAAGATGTGTGGAACTTGCATATTAGTCATCTTAGGGAATTTTGAATATGTAATATTTTCATAGAAATCTGAGCGTATATGACTGTATGATCATAAATTAGACATAAAAATGAATGTAAGACATTCTGTGAAGATTTATCTTATATTAATCATAAACTTTGATCAAGGATCTAAAAACTTACAGGCAGGGAACAGAAGAGGAAGACGAACTAATTTGTGATTTCCTACACTGTACAGGTACTGTCTATTGACTTACTGTATTTTATCCTTACCTCTAAGGTGGATATGATTATCTTTATTTTATAGAAGAGGAACATCAGCTGGGAAAGGCTAACTTGCTCAAGGCACATAAGCAGTAATGAAGGCGTCAATCTTCATGGTTCCATTACACCACATGGTTTTCCACACAAAAAGAAAACCCACTTGTATCTGTTTCTCTGTGTGCTATCTTAATGACTCTACTTTCTGACATGTGGGTATTTCAGTTCTTAAAGAAATCTAAACTATTTCCCCAAAAGGCAATAATAGCACCTCCTGGGCCTCTTTTGACTTAAATTGACACCATTGTTCATGAGGGTTCTCTTCTTTTGTGAAAATTATCCCTTGAATAGTTCGCCTGGGCAGTTGGGAAGCATCAATGGAATAATTTTTCTTGTTCAAGGCTCATTATTACCACCTACCCCGAATTGTTCCTCTGTGCTTACTGGGAAAGTTCTCTTTCTTAATCAAAATTCATTTTCCTTCAAGATCGGATTCTTTCATCTTCTTTGGCAGACAGACACATTCAAGCAGGAAATTTTTACACATTCAATGCAGAGATCCACATAGCACCAGCCGCATAGGAAACAGCACCCTCAACCCATTTCATTCGCTTAGTTTTTGAATATTTTTTGTCTCATCGAGGTCCTTTTCTGATGGTAGTTTCAAACTAAATCAATGATGTATCTTTCCTTTTAAACAAATACAATGTACTTATTCTACTAATATGCTTGGAAGTTACATTTAACTTTTATTTTGATGATATCTTTCCTATATGGACAGGAATCTAAAATGTGAACTTTATAGGGAACTAGAGGTGGGATATAAAATGTCCGTATTCAAGAACAATATAGAAGCAACACGGAAATTCCATCCTAGAATGCGAGCAAAATTATGCATAGTGGGACTACAAGAATCACATCTTTTTACTGCATCATAAGGTAAATGGGATATCTATGTCAATAAACACTGTGGGAAAACATATACTCAGTTCACAAAAAAACAAAATATTTCAAGTTCTAGATTTGTTACAGGGCAGAAAACTGCTATAAAGTTAAGGCAGCTGCAGAGGCCCCCTCTACCCTGACTCTTGTGATCACACCAGAAAGATTTCAGATTTCCGAGTAGCCGGTGTGACTTCATTAGAAAGGATAGGAAAAGGAAAAAGAAGACATTCTCAAAGCAGAGAATGGGCCCTCTCAGAGAAATCTGGCAGTTTTATTAGGGGTTCCAGAGAAGTTTCCAGAGTCCCTCCCAGGGCTACCTTTTAACTTTTGACTGACAGCATAGGAATTTCATGGACTACCCCAGGAGAAGATATTATGGTGCTCATAGAGTTGTTTTTAAGGAAATTGAGTCCCCTGGCTTTTGTTTTAATCTCCTGCCCCCTTAATCATTTATTACCTTTTGAATAGCCCAGAGCCAGGTTGCTTTTTGAGGGTCTTGAAGTTTTGGTTGCCAGGGTGATTGGGGGTTGTAACATAGTTTTGGTGATAAGGGAAGGTCCAGGACACCTGTTAGGGTATGAATTGATCTTGAAACAATAGTTTTTCTTAAGGGATGCAATTAATTATGACTGGGAGAGGTTTTGACATGTCAAGCCCCCATCTTCCAGATGCTTGATTGTCAGATAAGTCTCCCTGTGGCTTTCGGTCACCATTCATTGTTCTTTTCCTGGTCACCCATTCACAGCTTACTAGATACTTAACAGACTTATATATTAGTGGATATGTATATACTGCTCTTAAAAAGTGTTATTGTCTATAATATCAACTCAACTGGAGAAGATGGAGTGGCTGTATCTTTCCAATTATTAAGGATATGTTAAGGATAAATCTTCACAATCTACTTTCAAGGCAATAAATCTAAATGACACCCAAAGCTTGAAAATGTTTATTTCTGTGTTTGGTCTTTATACAGTTCTTGTCTAAAATGAAACAATGATGTTATTTTTTTTAAAAAAAGGAAGGCAACATAAATATAGTTATATGTTTCTTATTCCAGTGAATTTAAGCTATACCTTTTTCCTTTGGCATGGGTCTAAGTGAATGTAACTTCTGAAAATAAAGTCCTCATTGTACTTTGTATGTATGGTCAGATAAGTGACTTTCCCTGTATCTTTTCCTTAATAAGGAAAATTATAAATAAGGTCGAATTTAAGTGTTTTACTTCTCATAAATATATCAAATGCAAACACTTTGAAAATATTTTGTCTAAAAAAGTCAATTTGTATCATATTACAGTCCAATGATACAGAAATTGCAATCTAAACTACTAATTGCTGCAATCATGAGTACTAGTACAAGTTTTTAATAGAAATTTTCATTATAATCTTACACCCTTCAGTAGGGATTCAGAGTTTCTCATTCAAACTAGCAGATGACTATATCAAGAGTAACTGTATCTTTTTTATATGAGAAGAGTCACTGTGTTGAACAAGGCCTATGCAAATATAATTGTATAACTACCCAGAGATGCATTGACTCTGTTTATTTTATTGTTTCTTCTAATGAAAATATGGCTAATAACAAATTTTAAAAAAGATAAACATTTTACCTGTCTAACCAGGTTGTTGTCTCATCTGATTGCATTATAATCGTGAGATGGTTTTATTTCTTTGAATAAATAAATTATCTCTCACCTTCTGTCAAACCCTCCTCCCATTCCTTAATACATTGCCATAGATTTATAACAGTGTTGATTATGAAGAATTAGTCTCATCTGATACAAATCTGTTCTTTTTCCCTCCTCACCTTAAGCCAATCAATTTACACTAGATACACTTGGTTTTTTTACATACCTTTTTCTCCCTGATCAGATTTCACTTTGGGAGAAAAGGTAGGAAGCAGACATCATTTTACAGAGCACTTACTGATGATGATAGATGCAAGAGATATTCACCTCACGCTGGCCTAGGATTCTTCCAGCTACCATAGTGTCATCTGCTGATGAATTTTTAAGTATGGCAAATCTCCCACTAACCTCAATAAACCAATATTTATTTCTAAAAATTCTATAATTATTCCCATACATGGAGGTTTATTAAGCCACTTTTTATAAAACAGTAAGCCATTCTGAATAGACCATGACTATTACTGAATTTCCATGTAAGCATTAGTAGCAAGAAAATTTTGGTGCTGGAAAGAAGCCATACTTTTAAAGTTTATATGCAAATGATTTGTTGTGTTTTTTAAAGACAATTTAAACCTGCTGCCACAGAGTTTGTGATGCAGTCAATTGAACTAGGACTATTTTAGAAGAACAATGGATAGAACAAATAGAACACTTGTAAATGCCATTAAGATTTTGGATTTTCTTGTTGTGATGTTAATTAGTTTGTTTTGAAGACACAATCCCTTTGTTGTGAAACATCAATTAAGAATACAATCTTGGTGATGGAATTTCAAGTGACATTTGCAGTGGCTCACAAGATTACAAAAGAGAGCCTGATACACATGTTTGGTTGCAGTTATTTAATTTTCTAAGCCAGAGTAGCAGTGCACACCACTGGATAGCCTTAAAAAAGAAAATCATACCACACAGTCAAATTCTGATTGAAGTAGCAGAGGGCCCTGAAGTACCAGAGGAGACTAACATAACAGTTGCTCAACACTACTCCAAGTCTATGACAGAAGCAAAACACAAGTGATTTTTAATGATTTGTATCGGATCTTCCTATGCAGCCTGTGTGGAGGGGGGATCCAGATAATAATAGCTACATTTTTTTAATTAAAAAAATATTTTTAGTTGTTGGACCTTTCTTTGTATTTACTTATATAGAGTGCTGAGAATCACACATGCTAGGTAAGCACTCTACCACTGAGCTACAACCCCTGCTGGCAATAACCACATCTTAACAAAGGAGTTTTTGTACAGAGAAAGTGTATGAACTTTGAGGGAATAAAAGATTATTGGTCCAAGGCTTCAGACTGAACTTGAACAGTGTCTTGAACACAGATAGAGCTAGAAAAATCTGAGCATCTGATTTATGAGTTGCCTGGTTACAGCAGCCACTGGAAATTTGATGTTGGGCGACAAGCTGTCTTACACGAAAGCCCTGGTTCTCCAGCTTAGAAAGGACAAGTTTGAGAATGGAAGTGAGCAGGAGGATGAGAAGATCAAGCCAAATGCATAGGGAGATAGATGGAACATGATTGACCACAAGATTAATGTCAAAGATGAGAAATATCAAAAGACTTAACACCAAAAAAAAAAGAAAAATCAAAAAATGAAACTGAACTCTTCACAGAAGAAATACAATCTGTCGACAAATACATGAAAAAGTGTTCAATATCTCTATCAGTTAGAGAAATAAAAATTAAAACTACACTGAGATTCCATCTCATTACAGTAAGAATGGCAATTATCAAGACTACAAGTACCAACAAATGTTGGCGAGGATGTAGGGGAAAATGTTCACTTATTTATTGATGGTGGGACTTGATATTGGTGCAGCCACTCTGGAAAGCAGTAATGGAGACTTCTCAGAAAACCTGGAATGTCACCACCATTTGACCCAGTTATCCCACTCCATGGTTTTGACCCAAATGTCTTAAAATCAGCATACTACAGTGACGCAGCAACTTCAATGTTTATAGCAGCTCAATTCACAATAGCCAAACTATAGAACCAACTCTGGTGCCCTTCAGTAGAGAAATGGATTTAAAAAAAAAAACAACTACGTGTGTGTGTGTGTGTGTGTGTGTGTGTGTATATATATATATATATATATATATATATATATATATATATATACACACAATGTAATATTACTCAGCCATAAAGAAAAATAAAATTATAGCATTTGCCAGTAAATGGATGGAACTGAAGACTATCAAGCTAAGTGAGATAAACCAATCAATTCCCCCAAAAAACAAAGGCCAAATGAATGTTCTGTCTGCTATGCAGATGTTAACACACAATAAGGGAGAATTTTATTGGATTAGACAAAGGGGAATGAAGGGAAGGGAGGGGAGATGGGAATAGGAAAGACAGTAGAATAAATCGGACATAACTTTCCTACGTTCATATAGTAATATACCACCAGTGTAAATCCACATCACGTTCAACTGAATAAATGAAATCCTAATTAGAATAAGTTACATTCTCTGTATGTGTAATATGTCAAAGTACAATTTCCTGTTATGTGTAGCTAAAAAGAACAAATAAAAATTTCTCATAGTAAAAAAAAGGTGAAAAATGTAAAGGGAGATATGTTTTGATTTCTCCTGATGCAAGTGGTACTAACACAACACAACGACAATTCATAAATCCTTGTAGTGAGGGCAGCATGAACCTGCCAAGGAAAAAGGACCTGGAAGCTTGAGAGATTCCAGCCCTCTACCTCCTTAGGACTGAGAGAAGAAAAGAGAGAAGTGCCTAGTGTGAAGATTTCCCAAAAGATGTGGCAGAACTGGCAAGTCTAAGTATAAGCCACTGAATGGTAGCATCGGAATGAAGAATTAAAAGAGAGAAGGCAGAAAAGCATCTTAGGTATGATAGGGATGAGCTAAAGTCTCTTAGACTTATCTGCATTGGCTCACTTTCATCTGTTTTGTGACTTAGCAATAACAAAAGTACAGAAGCACTATAGCACTTATGTGTAGAGCAGTTTTCAGCATGTGTGCATGTTAAAATCTGTACAACTGTCCCACAACTGCATACATATCCAAAGGAAACGAAATTGATATGTCAAAGAGGAACCGGCAGGACCATGTTCATTATAGCTCTCTGGAGTTAACTGAAATGCCAATCAGTAAATGAATGGATAAAGAAAATGTGGCATCTATACAATATAATAGTCTGCCATAAAAGGAATGAAATCCTGTCATCGGTCGCAATATGGATGGAATTAGAGGAACATAAGTGAAATAAGCCAGACACAAAAAGATGTATATGGAGGCTAAAATAAGTTTATTTTATGGAAGTAGTATAGGATAGTAGTCTCGGTAGGCTGGGAAGGGTGAGGGAGAGAAGAGAAAGAGGGAGTAGGAGAAATTGTACCAAAATACAGTTAGGTAGGAAGAAATTGTTCTAGCACTCTATAGCACAGTAGGGTGACTATAGTTCATAACAATTTGTTGTATATGTTATAAAGAACTAGAAGAAAGGTTTTTGACTATTCCCAATACAAAGAAATAACAAAGTTTAAGGAGATAGAAATGCTAATTACCTGGGTTTGATCATTAACATTGTATTCATGCATCAAATTATCACACTGCGCTCTATAAATACGTATAATTTTTTTTTGTACTAGAGATTGAACATGGGGGCACTTAACCACTGAGCCACATCTCCAGCCCAATTTTTTTTTTTTTAAGACAGGGTCATGTGAAGTTGTTTAGAGCCTCACTAATTTGCTGAGGCTGGCTTTGAATTTATGATCCTCGTGCTTCATCCTCCCAAGCTGCTGGAATTACAGGGGTGTACCACAGTGCCCAGATAGATATGTATCATTTTTAAAATATCAACATGTTGAAACATCTAGCTCTGTCTGCTCCCTAAAAAATTTGGCTTTTGTCTGGGAAATTTCATCCTACTACAGAAACCAGATAAAATATCACACAATCATATGAAAAATGAAGCTGAACACTGAAGGCATTAAAACAGTAATTCCACTTTACTCTCATAGGAGCCACTTTAACTCAAGGTCCCTGAGAACTTATTTAAGGAATCTGAATATCAGTACTCCTTAGTTTCCTAAAAGTACAGAAAATTCTAGATGCATACTTTTCTAAGATTTAAATTAGGTAACAAGGAACAAAGGTTGAGTGAAATTTTGCAAACTTGAAAGAAAAAAGGAAGATTATCCATTTTTTAATTAATTTACAAATGGGAAACATAGTTTTCTGTAAAATCAAGTGATGTTTCCTAATTCCTAGGCTTTCAATCTCATCCATCTTTTTATTCCTTCTTGAAATAAATGGCACAATGCTTCTCTTCCATTACCTAGTCCCCTTCAGTCAAGAGTCTAGGAAAATCCTGCTTTCATCTGAGGTGGAAGGGCTCAAAAGCCACATGCCTTAGTCTCTGTAAGAGTAGGTGTTCATCTAAGTAAGTCTGGACAGTGAAATATAATAGATGAATACTGAGCAACTTCTGGAAAAACTGCTTAAGCACTAATGGTTAGAAGCAAGCCCAAACTTAATGGCTTAAACAATACAAATTTGCCATCTTACATTTCTTCTGTAGGTCAGAAATCCAACATGGGTGCTGGAGATGTAGCTTGGTGGTGGAGTGCTTGCCTAGAATGCATGAGGCCCTGGGTTCTCTCCCCAGCGCGCACACAGAAAAAGAAAAAAGAAGAAAGAAATAGAGAAAAGAATAGAAAGGGAAGTGAAAGGAAGGGAAAGAGGAACAAAGGAAGGAAGTGGAAGAAAAGAATGGGAGATATGGAGGGAGAAATAAGAGAAAGAAATCCAAAATAGCTCTCAATGGTGTAAAATCAAGGTGTCCTGCATTCCCACCTGGAGACTGAAGAATCTGTGTTCTGTGTCCTGGCCTTTGAGTAAACCCACATACTAGGCTAGTAAACTCCTGCCTTCATCTCCTCAGCCCCAATGGTGGCCAAGTTCATATGCTGCATCTCTCTGGCTTTCTGCAGCTGGGAAACATTCTCTGTTTTTAAAGACATGGTGATTAGATTGGGCTCACCTGCTGTTATGGTGTCCATTGCAGCAAGGTTGAAATGTGGGGCTTCAGACAATGGTTTTATGTGTGTGTGTGGGGGGGGGGGGGGCTTCAGGCAATGGTTGGATCGTGGGGGTTCTGACCTCATCAGTAGATTAATTCATCACATGTAAATTTATTTAAAATTGTTATTTTTTTTAAGTTTGCAAAATTTAATTTGATTTTGTTTCTCCTTCTCCTCTCATTGAAATCTTAGAAATATATGCTGTTAGAGTTTCTATACTTTTAGGAAATTAAGAAGTACTGATATCTGATTTCATGGTCCATGTGCTGGATTAATTCATTGATAGGTCATTCAAGTACTTGGAGGAAGTGGGTCCCTGTCTCCCCTTCTTCCTCTCCAATAGCCATGAGCTGAGCAGCTTTCCTCCATCATGCCCTTTAACCATAATGTTTTTGCCTTGGCACCAGCTGACTATGGACTGAATCTTCTGAAACTGTGAACAGAAATAAATCTTTCCTCCTGTAAGTTATTCTTGTTGGGTATTCTGTATTCAGTAATGCAAAGCTGATTAATACACCTGGATAAGACAGAACCATCTTTCCATATGAAAGTCCCTCATTTTAATCAGATTTGCACAATCCCCTTTGCCATGTAAGAAAACATAGTCATAGGTTCTGAGGATGAGTACCTACATACCTTTGGGGGTCGTTATTTTGTTATTGCATGGGTGGCAACCATCTTGGTCCAGGAGTTGACCTTGAAGACATCAGCTATGCATGAGAATAGTGCAGCCAAGAGAAAAAAATAAATGAACATGGGACCCTATAAATCTATGGAACTTTCACATCAGCCCTAGCTGCCTAAAAACTTGGCAACACAGCGCACTTTGGAACATCAGCTGTTTCCCCTCATGTGGCTGCTTTCCTGAGAAAGGAAAAGTATATCACTGCATATCACCAGCTCATAAAACGATCAAAATTCAAGATATTACTGTTTCTCTAGAATGCATGTATTGGTACCATAAAAATCACAAGTAGAACCATTGCATGACTGTCTATAACAGGGGAAAATAGGCATTCAATGAGTAACTGCAATAGAATGCAGTGAATGCTACTATAATGGAAGGGAAAAAAAACCCCTCTAATACCATTCACAGTCTTCACCAGGAACAGGGGAAGCCTTCTCAAGAAGAAAGGGGTGAGGATTGTGTTGTTCTCTGTAGAGAAGAGCATTTCAAGTGACATGCTGACACTCAGAGAGATGGTGACCTAACATCAGTAAGAAAAGTGCTTTAAGCTACTTTTAAAAAAAAAATTATCTGTAATGAACTTGCAGCAATGCATTATCTCCATCCCTCCCTCTTTTTTCAGACTCTCCTGTGTCCAGTGTACAGTAGAGAAAGAGCTCCATGAGATTATGTGGGTCAGAGATAAGGGTACTACTTTTGGAAGGTGGTCTTGTAGGAATAAGTTCTAAATATGGAAGGTCTCAAGTAACAGACCATGTCTATCAGTGGCCTGGAAATATTGGTTTAGGCACACTTAGGAGAAAATGCCAGTCTCTTGGGTGTCCTTTGGAGTTTATCTGGAGTTAATTTTCCCAAGCATAAACAGACAAAGGTGCTTCTCAAATATAAGATTATTTCACTGTTCAATTCCACTATTAACTTAGAGCCAGTACTGATTCAAAAAGCATTTCAAGGAAAGGCAAATATGCTTTCTGTAAAATCCCCTTAAGAAAGATCGCTGCTGAAAGACAAATGGCGTTGAGTTTAGACAGCCTTTCAGTACAAGCACTCTATTTCTATACTTATTTTAGCAACAAAAATTCAATTTTGTTGAGTTCTCTAGGGACTTGATTTGACCCTATTTCTAAAACAATGTACTAGGGTTTGACAGCGTCTAAATGAGCTATCTGATGTTATAGTTGGTAGATAAGATTCTTCATTTATTCTTGTCCTATAATTATAAAATTAATGAAGGAAATACCTCCTCTGTGTATTTGAAATATTAGGAATATTAAAGCTATTTTAGGTATTAGCTCAAGAAATGACTCTGTCCTGCTGTAGGGTAGCCTAGGGCATCAGAAGTACTGATTATGTAGTGAGCTTTGTTCACCATTAACTGAGATACTGAGACAGAAAGTATGTATTTTTTCCTGAATACAGTTAATTTTGCATGCAGAGAGCATGGTGTGAATTTCAGTTCAGTAGAAAAGGCAGGCAAGGCTGATCCCTGAAATCAATGGCCACCAAGAGAGCCTAGACATTGGGTGATGTGCATGAATAATTGAAGACTGACTTGTTAACTGCAGAAGTGAAGTTAGCGGTGCAGAGAGACACATTGTCAATTGCCAACAATTTACTATGTTTTTGAAAACCACAGGCAGCAATTTACAAAAAGGATTAGGCCAGTTACTGTACATGTATGACATATTCTTGATTTAAGATGTCAATCTGGAAAGCTGTAAACTGACACCTGGAGTTGGGAATGAGGTTATAAAGTTTAGTGAAGAACTGCTTTTCCCTGAGAATGTCTATATTTCTATTGTGGGAGACCCCCGAATGCACACCTCCTGCTGAGGCTGAATGGGTGCATGCAAATGAGCACTGTCAGGGAAGGGTGATGTATCTTCTCTCTGAACCATTAAACACCTTTGCATCGCTCAGTGCTCTGACGCACTTGGCATTTATGAGAGCATGGTGTTGAGCTTTTATTTCTTGGAAAAGAAATCGTCGTCCATATATTTCCTCAGTCCTATGCCATTGTGGGGGATATTGTCACTTTCATCCTGTCCCGGGAGTTTACTTTGCAGTTCTTCATAAGAAAATGATTAAAGGAAAATCCCCTTTTTATTAGTGTAATTTCTTTCCACTTATTTTCCCTATTGGTATTAAGTCAGTAACAATAATTTTTTATATTGAATTTCTTCATATATGGAAGGTAGCCTCAGCCCCCAGTGAAATTTGAAACCCTGGGGGATACTAATGGATGATTGCTAGTGGAAGAATATTCATGAAATTCGGCACCTCATAATTTATACACAAAGAAGTATAACCTTTGATCATTTTTTCAGCTTTACCAAAAATGTTTTTATATATACTTTGAAATGTATTTACATTAATTTAATTTATCAACTCCTCTAAGGATTCCTGGCAAGCTTAAATCTTCTAAACTGGAATTGTAATTGCTATTACTAATCTCTAATCACATATACCAATACTGTTTTTTAAAAACTGAGTTTTAAAAAATAACTTCCCATATGAAAAATGTCAACACTTCTGACGCAAGCCTTTGTTAGCAACAAAATCATTCTGAAAACTAAGACATATACCCTTTTCCTCCTTTTCTTTTCTCTCCATTAGCCTTTCGAAGCTGGGTCTATAATCTCCTTTACAAAGAAACATCAGTTTTTGCATTTTGCCTTAATAATTCTCTTCTCACATGTTTGATGTTAAAAGCAGCAAAATCAATGGTCATTTGATAAATTATTTTTTCCTCTGTCAAGTATTAAAGGCAAAATGCAAAATAGAGGTTAGTATTAGACTATAATTCTGACTTTACCCAAAGGTTAGTTATTTAACTTTAAAAAAAAAATCAATGAAATGAAAGATCATTTTCAATTGTGTTGAGGACTGATACAGTTTCAACCAACCGTAACTCAGTTGTCTTCATTGTTTGACCATTTGTGGCAAACAATACTCTTGCCACTCTTGACAAACACATATTATTTTTCCTGACAGTTTGGGAAGCATAGCTTTGGAATTCAACTTTTGCAAAATACTATCTCCTATGAAGCACTGAAATTAGGCATGCAAACTTAGGATCTAATTCCCTTCACCCTTCTCATCATAAAAATAACAAATGTAGTCATAATTATTACAGAAAGAAAGTTTGTGGAAAACAACCAGAAATGAATCTCTAAGTTCTAAATCCTGATAGGTTTATGTGCTAAGGTCCTCGCTGATTAGATCAGACTATAATGGTTTTGACTTGAACTATTTCTTTGATTTTTAGAAACTCTTCTTCATTTTTTCACTAAATCATTGAAAACTTCATGTACTTTATTAGAAATATCAGACATAGATGTGGTTTATTTTTAGTTTGCATTTATATTGCATTTTCCTTCCCGTAGCTCTGGGTGCTTTACAGAGCATGACAGCAGCCATCAAAACACTTTGTCAGGTATGTAAGGTGAGAAACAACACTGTTATAAATATGCCAAAGGCATGATGATTATTAGAAAATGTCCATTTTCTACCTATTTTTAGAAAGGATCTTTTTAGAGACTTTTATTCAAAATGAGTACCTACTTCCTTAGACACTTTTTTTTTCTTAGCTTTAGAATCAGACAAATTTTTTTCAACCAATTTCTTGAGCCTCTATTCTGTGCCAGGTACTATTGTAAGTGCTGACAATATAATTGGTGGAGAAAAAGAACTCGCTCATACAGAGCTCCCATTCTAGAGGAAGAAAGATGATACATAAATAAGTAAACACACAACGTAATATCATGTTTTATTAAATGCTATCCAGAAGGAAAAAAGAAGCAAGGCCAGGGGCTAGTGAGTGACTTCATGGGAATGGATGGAGTTAAGAGGCCTGAATGGCAGGAGGGAGCAAGTCATGCACAGATACGGAGGAACACAAAGTCCTCAAGAAAGGAACACACTCAGAATATATAAGGCACTGCAGGGATGATGAGTCCTGTTGCCACTTGTCTGGAGAGCTAGGCAGTGCCAAGATCAGTGGGTACTTTGCAAACCATGGTAAGGATTTGGAATAGGTCTGATATAGTGGGAACTCATTGGGAATTGAACACAGAAGAAGAACAGGATCAAAAATCACTGTGGAGGGACAAAAGTGGAATCAAGAGAATATGGAAAGAAATCGATGTGATGATCCAGGGAAGAAATAGAGGTGGTGTGGATAAGGGTAGTGATGGTGGCAATAGTGAGAATAATCAGACTTAAAATATAGCTTGAAAGCAGAGCTGACAGGATTTGTTAATGGACCAGAGGGGATGTATAGGAGAAATTTAAATTCTGTCTCTGCCACATGCGCTGTTGTCTTAGATTCAAATCTTCTCACCTGTGAGAGCAACAACAATGACCTCGGGTTAGCTGAGAACTCTGAGACCTTCTGTGAACAGAATGCACATTGATGCTTAAAAATGTACACATCTCTCCCTTCTCAAGGAATCCTTTTTTTTTAATGTTCTATTGTCTTTAATTTCACATTCATTTTTCTTTTTTTGTTTGTTTGTTTGTTTCCTGCTTCTGCTTTGTTTTGTTGTATTTTCTGATGTTCTTGCTCTCCAAATATTTTATTTCACATTCTGTTTGGGAACATGGTTTAAGCAAGGGGTGTGTTATGGTTTGGATATGAGGTGTCCCCCAAAAGCTCATGTGCGACATAATGCAAGAAGGTTCAGAGGAGAAATGATTAGGTTATGAGATCCTTAACACAATCAGTGAATTAATCACCTTTTGGGATTAATTGAGTGGTAGCTGAAGGCAGGTGGGATGTGGCTGGAGGAGGTGGGACCTTGGGCGCATGGCTTTGAAGTATATATTTGTATCTGGCAAGTGGAGCTCTCTTTCTCTGCTTTCTGATCGTCATGTGAGGTGCTTCCCTCTGCCACACTCTTCCACTATGATGTTCTGCCTCACCTTGAGCCCCAAGGAATGGAGTCTGCTGTCTATGGACTGAGACCATTGAAATTGTAAGCCCTCAAGTAAATTTTTCTTCCACTAAAATTGTTCTGGTCAGATCTTTTAGTCACAGCAGCAAAAAATCTGACTAAAACAGGATGGAAAACCTACCTTTCTTGGTTTCATGGTAAACCCACCCTGCATATTTAGACTCTAATCAAAATCCTTGGCTTAAGGGGTGATATACTTCACAGAGACGTGCCTGAAACCTCAGTGGGGAAAAAGCAAGATCTAGAATATTTGCTTCTTCACTCAATCAAAAACAACTTTCACACTGCAAACAAGTAAAGGAAAAAATCTTGAAATGGAAAGTCAATTCTACCAAGCTATGTTTACCTGGAATTTCTCATTTCAATGAAACTCAATTATATGTAAATCCACATTTTGGTCTTTGGAGAAATTTTAATTGTGCGGGATTTTTTATCTCACGTCAACTAATTTTCAAATACACCTGGTTATCCAACAACTCAACTAAATTCTGACACTACTTAATTAACGTAGACCCTACTAGTTAAGGGTGTAGTTTCATGAAACTGCCCCCCATATCATGTGCTACGTGCAAAGGAGATTTGCAACACACCCACACCTATGCCCCACTGATTAGAAATTCAGAGGGTTCCCATGACTACCTCTCAGGTTTGAGAACTCCCTCAGATTATTCACAGAATCCAAAAAAGGGTATAACATATGAGTTTCCTTTATTATAAAGGATACAACTCTGGCCCAATTAAATGGCAGAGAGGCTAAGACAAGGTGTGCAGGTAGAATTTCCAGGTGTACCACCCACTCAGCCCTTTGATATGTTGATGTGTCCACCATCCCAGAAAAACCCTGACCCGCATTGTCCTAGAGTTTTTAAATGAAGTTTTGCTACTATAGGTGTGATTGGTTAAATCACTGACTGTTAATCTCATTTGCTAGCCTCCTCTTGCCCCCTCAGGGGAGTGGCTGATGGTCAGATCCCTGTAGTCATATAATTTGTTGATCTGGCCACAAGCTCCTGTTTGGAAGCCATCTAGTCCACCCCACTCCCAAAAGTCACCTCAGTAACAAACTCTGATAGGATCAGGAGGAGATCCTTATTAACAAGACACTCCTGTTATTTAGAAAATCCCAAAGTTTCTAGGATCTCTGTACTAGAAATCTGAGAAAAAACCAACTAGGTGAATATGTACTTATTTACCACACAAATCATGCCATCTTTAATTACTAATTCATTGAGTAAAAAACCTTTTGGAGGGATCCTGAGGTTAAACCAGAAGGATAAAAGACACTGTCTCTGAATGCAAAGAACTTAAAACCAAGTGAAAAAAAGAAACCAAGACTTGAAGGTGTCCTGTGCCCAGGCAGGCTCACTCAGGAAGCTCACTGCCTTCTTACTAATAGCAATCCCCCAAGCGAAGTGAGCTTTCTCCTATAATATAGATAAGAAATGGAAGCATACGCAGGATGAATAATTTACCCCTGGTCAGCAAAAGGATATCTGGCAAATGTAGTGTTTTATCCAAGGATAAGATCATATCCATTATTGACAGTTTCCTCTGCTATGTAGGAAAAACACGGAATGAAAAGAAAAATGAGAAAACAGGTCAAACATATTCATACCTCTTTCTCCAGCCCTCAAAAGAGTGTTCTGTCTTATCTAAGCAGCAGGAAAGGCTGAGACATGAGAGATTTATGAATAAACAAAATTCTGTCTGAATAGCTCACACCAAGGCTGCCTAACATATGATAGGAAAACTTAGCATAGTAATCCTATGAACCCAAGCATTAAAGACTGCAAAGCAACATTCATATTTTCAAATTTCATAAAGGCTTTGGCCCTGAAGTATTTGAAAGATTATATTCTTAACAGCTCTGTAATTAGGATTTGAAAGGAAACATTGGCCACCCCACTTGCTGGATTCATTAGTAATCCTTCTCATAATATCTGCCAGTGGAATCCTGAGAGGAGGGGAGATTGGGGGGGAGGAGGAGACAGAACAAAATAGATATCTATATTTGTTCCACAATGCTACTGTCGAGTTAAGCATTCCAGTGTGGTGGAGATTTTGTTTGTTAGACCTCGGTTCCCAACTTGAAGAAACCACATAATCATGTATGTAGTGAAATATAACTGGCGATTGCATGCAGAAATGAGGCTGTGGTGCACAGAGATACAGACTCAACCTAGTTCTCATCTCACAGTCACAGGATACAAGTATTTATTTACCTGAGCTGAATTCAAGGAGGCAAATCAACTGATTCACTTCAGTTAAGAAGAAAATAGAAGCATTCAAGTCTGAAACAGCTAATGCAAATTGGTAAAACCACTGAAAGAGCAAATCATTGGTTTTTAAGTTCTTTCTAACCATTGAAAAATTGCTGAAATTTTGGTTAAATATTGTTAAAGTTTGGATATGAGGTATCCCCCGAAAGGTCAATGTGAGACAATGCAAGGTCTGGCAGAGAAATGATTAACCTAATCAGTGAATTAATCCCTGATAGGATTAACTGAATGGTAGCTGGAGGCAGGTGGGGTGTGATTGAAGGAAGTGGTTCATTGGGGCGTGGCTATGGGGTATATGTTTTGTATCTGGAGAGTGGAGTCTCTCTCTCTCTCTGCTTTCTGATCATCTTGTGAGCTGTTTCCCTCTGCCATGATCTGCCTCACTTCGAACCTGGAGGAATAGAGCCAGCCTTTTATGGACTCAGCCCTCTGAAACTGAGCCCTCAAATAAACTTTTCCTCCTCTACAATTGTTCTGGTGGGGTCCTTTAGTCACAGCAATGAAACAGCTGATTAAAACAAATGTCTAAGAAAGCAATCAGCCACATCATGGAAACAAATATTAAATTAATTAAGGGCTAGTTCTGAAAAGAAGTTACAAGAATATGTTGTATGCTGTAGGAAAGGAAAAACATCTTTTCCTTCTAACCAGCCTCATTGACTGAGGCTCCTATAAGAAAAGGCCTATTAACAAGAGAAAAGCATACATATTTGTATTATAGAAGTTTTATGTGCCTTCGTAAGGAAATGAAGACCTGGAAAAATAGCTAAAGCTAGGTTTGATGAAGAATGAATAAGACAAACTGGGAGTAATGATGATGGTAGTAAACTGGGAGGGATTTGGCAAATCCTGTTCATTCAGATTCCTCTCAGATTCCCTGTGTTCAGAGACAAGGATGCTCTTTTCCTCTGAGAACAGGGTGGGCAACTGTCACATAAAGGTCTTATGACCAGCTTCAGGAGAAGGTCAGAAAGTCCTCCCTCTGCATGCTGTTTCTCAAATTCTTTCAGCTTAAATATTCAACATGCCAAGTGACTGTATTTGGGGTAGTATGTCATCCTCTCACCATCACTACAAATGATATACGTTAATAATATCCTTGAGGGACAATGTGAAAACACCAACAGTAATTTTGAATATTTTACCTAATTTTTGCCACATATATACTGACTTTAGACCCAGAAAGCAACTGCATTTTGTGCCTCAGTGCTGATTCTTAGAAACCTGCTAGGGACAATTATGATCCACCTTGGTGAGAGAAAGATAGGAAGGAATTCCAATTTTTTCCTTAAATTAAAGAGAAAATTATGTTCAGCCCCATCCTCCTCCAACCACCTACAACTTTTTTATGTAACAAGTTCTTTTCTCAGCTAAGAAAGATGTTAATTATCTGATTAGCATATTAAACAATGGCCTGGGATGGCTGACATTTCCCAAAGCTTTTTGACCAATGATTAAAGTAATGAAAGTTGCCAGTTATTCAGGCCAAGCCTATAAATGCCTTAAATTCACTTACCGCCAGAAAGGTCAAGTAAATTAAAGGAAAATATAGGGCTGGCCTTGAATGGTCCGAGTATGGAGCTCCTTAGTGCTCTTAAGAGTGGTTGAAACCAGAGGCCTGGCATTAATTCCAGCCAGCTTCCTGCTATTGATTAAGAAATAATCTCAAGTGCTCATTTGTGGGCAAATTAAGAGATAAGTCCTTTTCAGAAGGTCATTTCCATGTCTTCTTTTTAATTAATATTACTGATGTGAAGATTTGCAGTTAAATTAGCCCATTAATTATAAAAGTCATCATTCTGGAGAGTAGGAAAGGATCATTTATTTAATATCAGATTCAGGTTTGCAATAAATCACCCTTTCTTCTGACATACTACTAGAACAGGTATGAAGTTTTCAATTCTGAACTGAATGGGTGATTATGGCTTAAGTGAGTATGTTTTGTTGTTATTTGATTATAAATGCAATATGCATTTTTTTAACTTGAAAAATATATTGAATGATACTAAAGAAGAAAAATATCTTCCTTAATCTACTGCTCAAACGATATTTCATTAGTCCTATCTGTTAAGCACAGTATATAAGAATATATGTACTCTACTTATATTTGGTGTTAGAATTTATTTCTGTATTTTGTTGTTTTACATTATAATAAGAGCATTTTCCTATATCATAAATTTCTGTTGAAAGCCATGTTGTCATTAAAGTTTTGAGATCATTGTAAACTCACATGTAAGAAAAAATGAAGGAAAATCCTAAGTACCCTTCATCCAGTTTCACCCAACAGCAATAACTTGCAAAACTTAGGTGCAATATCACAAACAGGATATTGAAGTAGGTACAGCCAATATGCATACCATTCCCATCATTACACGATCCTTGGTGCTACCCTTTTGAAACCACATATTCTTCCCTTCTATCTGGCCATTATTCCCTAATTAAAATTTCCTCATTTTGAGAATACTATAAAAGTGGAATTCTGCACTGTGGACCCTTTAGGGTTTAGTTCATTTCATTTATCCTTAAGTTTCTGAGGATTCATCCCAGGTACTGTATGTACCAGTAGGTCATTCATTTTTATTACTGAATAGTATTCTATGGTGTTGAAGTGCCACAGTTTATGTTCACCCATTGATTCCAATTGTGTCCTTTATGAATAATGCTACTGTGAATAATTCTTTACAAGTTTTGTGTAAATATGTTTTCATTTGTCATGGAGAAATGTCCAAGGATATAATTGCTTGGTCATTTATATTTGCATATCTAGTTTTAGACGAAGGTATCAAACTGTTTTCTAGAATGACTGGACCATTTTATATTCCCACTTTTCAATATGTGAATGATCTGCTTTCTCTACATTCTCATAAGTATTTGGTATTGTCAATATTACTTAATTTAGCTATTTTGATAGTAAGTAGTGAAAACTAATAAAATCAAATACATTTTCATGTGCTTATTTTCCATCAATGAAATATTTCTTCTTGGGGCTTTCTAGTTTGATGATTTAGTTTTCAATTGCTGAATTCTGAGACTTTTTTTTTAGCATATTCAGAGGTTAGTCCTTTGCCAGATATATGATCTGCAAATATTTTCTCTGGTTTTATAGCTTATCTTTCCAGGCTCTTAATAAGCTCTGTGAAGAGCAAACATTTCTAATTTTGACACAAACTATCAGCTTTTCTTTGAATAGGTAACTCTTTTGATTTCAAGTTTAAGAACTCTACCTATTGCTAGAAACTAAAGATTTTCTCCTCTTTTTTTCTATAAGTTTCCTAGTTTTCTGCTCTATATTTACATCTGAGGCTTATTTTGAGTTAATTATTGTAGTGCCCCCTTATACATCATTTTAGTATCAGCCATGATCCAGAAAATACTAAATGGAAAAGTCCAAAGACAAACAATGTTTAAGTTTAAATTGTACACCATTCTGAGTAGCTTGGTAAAAGCTTACAGCATTCTACTTTGTTACATCTGGAATATGAATCAACCCTTTGTCCAGTGAATCCATTCAGTATATAATACCTACCTGTTAATCACTTAGAAGCCATCCCAATTATCAAATCTACTATCACAGTAGTACAATTCTTTTATATAGGGTTCAGGAGTTTCCATAGTCTCAGTTATCCATTGGGAATCTTAGAATGTTTTCTCCATAGATAAGGGAGGACTGGCATAATTATGCTGTATTTTTATTCCTTTTATATGACTGAAATAATATCTTTACAATTGGCAATCTGTGTGTGTATGCGTGTATATATGTGTGTGTGCATGTGTGTATATATGTGTTAAGTCAAGAAATTCACTGATAAATTGAGGATAAGAGTAAAAAAGACACAGTTGAATATTAACTGAGAATTAACCACAGATCATTTCAACCAGCTTGAAACAAAGGCTCTTCACTGACTCCTGTCCTAGCAATATCTTTTTGACAATTTGCCAAGGTCTAGTCTGGGCTGCACTTTCGTCACTTTACTCCCTCCCCGCCCTTCATAATGATCTAGGGAGCACTTTGATCCACCAAATCCACTCATTTTCCTCCTCTTCCTTTGCTGTTGTTTTTTCTCCTCATCAGGAGAATATCAACCTAGTGATAAATTTGGCAACTATGTGCAAATATTATGAAGCAAATTAAGATCAGGAAATTCTTCCCTAGAAATAAAATTTGTGCATAAAATGATTATGGCATTTCTCCTCCTGCTCTTAAAAGAAGTTCAAAATAGTCTTGAATGAAACAGTATAAATGTATGTTTTATAATCTAGGTATACTAACATAGATGACTAGGTTAGGAGACAGGTCAACTTTGAAATGTCATTTAGGTGAACGAGCCAAGAATCACAATCAAAAGTCACAAAGGAATACAGAAAAATGTAAGGTGAAGCATACTCTAGAGAAAATAAATGGGGGAAATTTACTGATCTGGGTCCATGGGTTTTATAGAAAAGAACTTTTCCATCTTTCTTTGACCTTCAATTGTAATTGTGATTGTTCTTTGTGGCCAAGGGAAATATCTTGGAGTCAATGCTTCTTGGCTATTTAACATTTTGTCCATTTCTCTATATTTTTAAAAATCTGGTACTGGAGATTGAACCCAGGGATGCTCTATCACTGAGCCATATCCTCAGCCTTTTTTATTTTTTATTTTGAAACAGAGTCTTGCTAAATTGCAGAGGCTAGTATCAAACTTGTAAACAAACTGCCCCATCCTCCTGAGTTTCTGGGGTTACAGGCAGGCATATACCACTGTGCCTGGCTCATTTGCCCTTTTTCAAAACTGGGCTTTCTTATTGTTGAGTATTAAGTGTTCATTGCATATTCTGGATAATAGTCCTTTATTTTCCACATATGTTCTCCCAGTGTTTTTTTAAAAAAACTCTAGTCCAATGATCTGTCTTTTAACTGATGCACTTAAAATTAAAGTTATTGCTGATATATTTAAACATCTAGCATATTTGTTACTCTTTTCCATTTGTTCCTCCTGTGCTGTGCTTCTATTTTTGTCCTCCACACTTGTCTTTGACATTTGTGATTTTAACTGAGCATTCTATACTTGTTTTCTCTTCTTTGTAAGATATTAAAATATATTTTTAGCTATTGTGAATTGTGCTGCTATAAACATTGATGTGGCTGTGTCCCTGTAGAATGTTGTTTTTAAGTCTTTTGGGTATAGACCCAGGAGAGGGATAGCTGGGTCAAATGGTGGTTCCATTCCCAGATTTCCAAGGAATCTCCATACAGCTTTCCATATTGGCTGCACCAATTTGCAGTCCCACCAGCAATGTGTGAGTGTGCCTTTTCCCCCACATCCTAACCAACACTTATTGTTGTTGGTCTTCTATTAAACACAGAGTCTCTGGTTTAATTCCTAGGTCCTTGATCCACTTTGAGTTGGATTTTGTACATAGTGAGACATAGGGGTTTAGTTTCATTTTGTTGCATATGAATTTCCAGTTTTCCCAGCATCATTTGTTGAAGAGGCTGTTTTTTCTCTAGTTCATGTTTTTGGAACCTTTGTCAAATATAAGATAATTTTAATTTTGTGGATTAGTCTCTGTGTTCTCTATTCTGTACCATTGGTCTACCAGTCTGTTTTCATGCCAATAGATGCCCTTCAGTGGATGAATGGATAAAAAAAATGTGGCATAAATACACAATGGAATTTTACTCAGCAATAAAAGAGAACCAAATCATGGCATTTGCAGGTAAATGGATGGCGTTGGAAAAGCTAATGCCAAGTGAAATTAGCCAATCCCCAAAAAACGAATTCCAAATATTTTCTCTGATATAAGGAGGCTGACTCATAGTGGGGTAGGGAGGGGGAACATGGGAGGAATAGATGAATTCTAGATAGAGAAGAGGGGAGGGAGGGAAAGGGAAGAAGCAGGGGATTAGCAAAGATGGTGGAATGTGATGGACATCATTATCCAAAGTACATGTATGAAGACCCGAATTGGGTGTCAACCTACTTATATACAGAGATATGAAAAATTGTGCTCTTTATGTCTAATAAGAATTGTAATGTATTCTGCTGTCATTTATTTTTTAAAAAATCAATTAAAAAAGAAAAAAATCAAAAGAGTTAAAATTAAATAAATAATTGAATAAATTACATGTGATCTTTTCAAAAACATATATTTTTTTTAATTTTTTAGTGTTTGCCCTAGAATTTGCTATGTAGATTGATAAATAATCCAAGTCTACTTTCAAATAACAATGTACTGCTTAACAAAGAGTGAGTAGTTCCTCACTTTCCCTCCCTCCCCTCTTCCCTATGATAAAAAACACCCTAATTCTTTCCTTTTATCCCTTGTATCTTCACTGTTATTAATTTTACCTATACAAAGTATGTATGCAAATGTATATTTAAAAATATAAATATACATTCAAATGCATTATTGCTGTTATTATTTTTGAACAACTTAACATATGTTAGATCAACTAGGAATAAGAACAATAAAAGTTTTATTTTCATTTGTCCTTTCACCAAAGCTCTTCTTTCCTTAACTTACATCCAAGATGCTAGCTAATATTATTTTCTTCTCTCTGAAGAACTTAAAATTTCTTTCAAGACAGCTCTTCTGGCATCTAGTTCTGTTATTTTTGTTTCTCTGCAGATGTTTTTCTACTTTGCACATAAAGGATCTTTTTGAAGGTATAGAATTATAGGATTGTTTTAGTCAGCTTTTGCATCACTGTGACCAAAGGACCTGACAAGAACAATATTAAAGGAGGAAAAGTTTATTTAGAGCTCACTCTCAGAAGTCTTAGTCCACAGAAGTATGACGGAACGTCATGATGGGACGGATAGCATAGTGGAAGAAAATAGCTCATTATAAGACACCAGGAAACAGGGAGAGGAAGCATGTCCCCTTCACCATGGACAAAATATATACCCCAAAGGCACCTCCAACCACACCCTACCAGCCTACAGTTACCATCCATTTAATCCCTGCCAGAGAATGAATGCATGAGTAAGCTAAGGCTCTCACAACCCAATCCTTTAACCTTTGAACTTTGCTGAATCATCTCACATGTGAGCTTTGAGGGGACACTTCATATCTGAACCATAACAATGACATTGGCTTTTTTTCCTCAATATTTTATACATCATACTCCATTCTCATTGCTTGTGTGATTTCTGAGGAGGAGCCAAATGTCACAGTTATCTTTGTTCCACTAGAGGAAGGTGCTTTCTTCTTCTGTCTTCTTCCAAGCCTTTTCCTTCTTTTTTGATTTTCTGAAGTATGAATATGATATGACTAAATGTAATGTGTTTTGGAGAGAACTGATGTTCTCTGAGCTTCCTAGATCTGTGTCTTAGTTTGTGACATTAATTTGGGGAAAATTATGGGTTGTTACTGATTCAGATATTACCTCTTCCCCTTCTTTTTTTTTTTCTCCTTCTTATATTTCCATTATGCCCCTTACACCATTCACAGTTGCCCGTAGTTCTTAGACATTATGTACTCTTTTTTTCAATGTTATTTTTTGGTTTGGGAAATTTCTATTGTCATGTCCTCAAATTTAGAGATTCTTTCCTTAGCAGTGTCTAGTTTACTAATGAGGCCATCGGAGTCATCCTACTTTTCTGTTTGGTGTTTTTTGTTTTTTTATCTCTAGTATTTCTCTTTGATTCTTTCTCAGAGATTCCACTTCTCTGTCTTTACTGTCTGTCCTTTCATGCAGCCTACTGTTTCCATTAAGCACTTTAAGGATAGGCTGACTGGACCACCTTAAGGTCAATGGGTCCTTCACAGAATGGAAGCTTTTGAGGATTTTAAAGTCCCCTTGTCCTTGACTCAATTCCTCATATTCCCTTAATCAGAGTATTGCTCTTTGGATAACCCTCAGCAAACTTTCTTTGGAAGGATCTTGATGTCCTGGTCACAAGGTATGGTTCAGGCAGTTGTGTCAATGATAAGGGAGGGAGGGTCCTGACAATCTAGATATATTACATGGTTTAGAAATAGTAGTTTACTTAAGGATTGTTAAACTATGCCTGGGGGAGATTCTGACATACTAGCCCCCACCTTCTTGTCTGCTTTGGTAAGTTTCTCCATGGTTTTAAGTGATACTTTCATCAAGGAATCATAGTTATCTACTGTTTGGAGAAGGTTGGACATTCTAGTTCTCAGATTCCAAATGCTTGCCTATTCTGGTATGGTTCCTTGGGGTTTTAGTTTTATGACTCTTGGATGTGTCTTAACATATATGTCCAATGTCTGCTCTTTATCAGCCCCTCTCTTACTCACCTGGTCATGGCTAACTAATCTACCTAATACAAGATCATGGTAGGGCTCATGGAATTAAACTCACATAAACATGGAGGTTCCCCCAAACCAATAATTAAGACTCCTTATAGATTTTAGTAGTTTTAAATTCTGACACTGCTCCAGTGTGGACCTCTAGCAATCTATCAATTACAGTTCAGGTTTTCATACTCTGGTGCTGGTTTCTGTACACATTTCCACTCATGGGTTTCTGCTCCAGTAAGTTGTGATTTTCTATATGTGCCTGAGTGTCCAATCTTAGGGCTAGCAGTTGAGGGAACGCTGTGACTTCATTTCTTTCACGGATCTAACAAGAGTTGTTAATTTTTAGTCGGTTTATTTGTTAGTACAATGATGACTTCCAAACTCATTACACACTGGAGTGAAAACTGAAAGTCGGTATTCTATGTTTTTTAATTCTCAGAAGAGTCCCAAGATATGAGCACCATTATCTACATTTAATAGTTCAAGAAACTAGGGTCTTCTTGAGCTCATACGGCTAGAAAATAAAGAAACTTGAACTCCCACTCTAGTTTTTCTGAATCAAAATCTATGTAAGGACTGTGCCACATTTAATTACATAAAACCATTAATTGCAGTTTTGTTTTGTTGAATTCTTTCTTTACCACTTACCAGTGACCCAGGAAGATTGATTCACATCAAATCTTAGTTTCCATCTTTGAAAATGGGAACAATGATAGTTCCTCACTCATCAAGTTGTGAGGTGATCATTATTCTGAAAAAGAAATAAAGTAAGTAAATTGCAGAAGAGGAAGCACTTCAATTTGCCCAATGGAATTGGCAAAGCCTCCTAAGAGTACTCTTCAAAAGGTAGTTGAATGTATAAGGAATTGGTAATTACCATTTCCTCCTCCTGTCCATTTTTGTGGATCTTTTTTTGTGAGCCTCAACCACTGTTTTCTCATTGTTCTTATCATTCACAGAGGCGGCTCAAAGCAGCAAAGACAAATAATAATTGTTGACTAGAGTAATATTAACTATTGTACTTACTTTACATGAAATAACACAACATAATTAAAAATGAAATAGGCCAATGATTAAGAAAACTGAAGTACTGAAATATTAAATAACTTGTATAATATGTATAGCTTTTAAGTTTTAAATTTGGAATAAATGCTTTATTTTTGAGGAATCTACTACTTTTTAGTCTTGGTAGCCCTTGAGATTATTCTCTATACAGAATTCCTACCCCTGGAAGAAAAGCAACCCCCAGGAGTTTTTTCTGTACCATAATAGGCAGAAGGGGTACCAGTGTATCTATAATAAAATATCTCAGATGCAACCTTCAGAACCACTCAATAGCCAGTGGTTTCCGCAGAGAAAAGGTGGTAGGAAGTAAAGAAGGATTTGTTTGTTCCTGACAAATTTGTTTCATGCTGCACTGCATAAGTCCTATGAGTAGGGAGTTTAAATTCAAATCAATGAAGAGTCCACAGACTAGTTTTACTCCAAACACGTTTTATAACCTATGGGGCAGAGATGAGAAAGCATTATGGGCACCAGGTCCTGGTTGTCTTTGAACCAATCTAGACATTGGTGCTGGCCGGTGCCCTACTGAATGTCAGTTTCTGCAGTACTCATCAGCGTGAAGGAGAGAGATACATGGAAGATAGTATGGCATCATGTCTAAAGTCAAGGACTTTTAGAGGTCCAAGCCTCACCTGTTGGCTCTTGTGCAAGTCACTTAGCTGTGGCTCAGTGTTCTCATCTACAAAATGCATAAAATAGAATTGTTTTAGTCAACTTTTTCATCAATGTGACCAAAATACCTGGTGAAAAAATCTTAGAGGAGGAAAAGTTTCTTTGTTCTGATAGGAGTTTTAGGACGATACCTCATATCCAAACCATAACATTCCACCCCGAGCCTCAAAAACTCATGTCCACATCACAATGCAAAATGCATTTAGTCCATCTCTAAGACCCACATTCTTAACAATTTCAGCATTGCCCAAACATTCAAGTGCAACATCTCATCTGAGACTCAAGGCAAATTCTGGGTTGTGAGCCCCTGTAAAACCCAGAAGCAAGTTACATATATTCAATATACAGTGGCACAGAATAAACACTCCCATTCCAAAATGGAAAAGTAGGGGAATATTAAGAAGACAAGAGCCCAAAATCCGTCTGGGCAAATAAGTCTCCTAAGTCAACATATAGCATCTAGGACACGGAAGATAGTATAACATGGAAATGTACTCTCCAAAGGGATTGGGCAGTCCTGTCCCTTTGGCCTTGCTTGCAACACAGTTGGCTTCTCTTTTACCTGGCTCCACCCATAGCCAGCAGCTTTTCTCAGCAAACACATTACTTCATTCCTCAGCTCTGTGGACTAGCTTCAGCTTCACCTTTATAGCTTTACACATCACCCTCTCAGAGGCAGTCCACAGGGATTCTGACCCTGCTACATCTTACCTGGCTTCCAGGGTCTTCCTTTGAAATCTCAGTGGATGTTTCCATGACTCCTTAACTCAAGCATTGTGCATTCCTATAGAACCAGCACCACTCTGTTGATACCAAGATGTTCTGTCACCTTGTGTAGTTCCTGGGGCCCCTAGAATGATGGATTGGCCTCAGAGTACCTGCATGGCTCAGAATGCTGAAACAACTTTCTAGGCCCCTCTGTGCAAATAGGGAATCTCCATGATCTCTTCTCAAAGAAATTTTGAAAAATTTTATACCCTTAGGTCTCTGATGGGCATCACCTTGCCAGTTCCTGAGATGCCCTTAAGTCATTTTCCCCATTGGCTCTGTGCAAAGCACTTAGCATCTCTTTAGGGGCTATAATTCTACAACAAGAACACTCCCTTGGTCCAAGGTTTACATGCACTTTTTCAGCCAAACTATATACTTTTGAAATTACTTAGCTCTGCTCTCTGCTCCAGATTCTCACAGCAAACCTGGCTAAAAGCTACCAGCAAAATCCATACCACCAACTGAAGGCTGTGTTGCCTTGAGATTTCCTCTGCCATGTTAATTAATTACTTTTAAATTCAGCTTCTCACAAAGTCTCAGGACATGGGCAAAATGTAACCAAGTTCTTTCCCAGAACATAACATGAGTGGCCTCTAGTCCAATTCCCAATGGAGTTCTCATTTTCTTCTGAGACCTCTTGAGCACAGTATGCATTCCTATCAGCATTCAGGTCTTCTGAACTCCCACCCAGAATCACTCATTAAGGTCTACTCACAACATTGTTAAGTCTGTTCTGGCTTGAATCTCTAAACTTTTCAAAATTCATCCTGAAAATCATTTATAAACCACATGGCCAGAATAATCACAGTTCATTCCTGGTACCCATTTAACCTGACTCATAGGACTTATGTAGGTCTGCATAATTAACCCCACTTCTGGTCCCCATATCTGTTTTAGTCAGCTTTCTTATCACTGTGACCAAAATACTGGACAATAGCAAATTAGAGGAGAAAAAGTTTATTTGGAGTTCACAGTTTCCTATATCTTAGTCATCTATGAACTCCATTGCTCTGGGCCCAAGGTGAGGCAGCATATTGTGAGAGAAGGACCCCATAAATCAAAACCAGCTATAAGGGGTAGCACAAAAATGAATGATAATTCCAGTGGAGGAAAGCTGATCAGCTCATGGTGAGGTCAGTAAGCACTGAGAGAGGGAAGGGATCAAAGGAGAGGTATACTATTATAGGTCAAGTCCCCACTAATCGAGCTTCTCCAGCCACATCCCACTTGCCTGAAGTTACCATTCATTCAACGAGAATGGGCTGATTAAGTTGTAGGTTTCATAATCAAATCATTCCCTCTCTGAATATTCCTGCATTAACAGGAGCTTTTGAGGAACACCTCATATCCAACCATAACATTACAGAGTAAAAGAGGGAGATGCATGGAAGATAGTGTGACATCATGTCTAAAGTCAATGACTTTGAGAAGTCCTAGCCTCACTTGTTAATTTTTGTGGAAGTTACTTAGCTATGCCTCATTGTTCTCACCTACAAAATGCACATAACAGAACATTCATTTTAGGATGGCCATAAGTATTAAACGAGATAACACATGCAAAGTGCAGTAGACCTTAAATGAATAATATTGCACTTTGCTGAACACATCTTCTTCTGAGGCTTATTCAGATAGTAAGCCATCCACAGATATTTCTAAATTGCCAAATTTAACTCTATTCAACATTTCAGTGAAATACAAAGGAATGTTTAGCAATTTTTCCAAGATGCTTACCAAGTTGCTAACTATATGGTTTGTGCATACCACTGCTCAACAGAAGCAGGTACTGGTGGCCAGAACTAGGAGGGAGCCAAGGAAGGTTACCATTCTTGGCAAAGTGTCCTTCTTCTTACCCCACAATGTCTGGTATCAGTGGGCATCCATTTGGGGGAAGTATCACATGAGATTAAGGCTGACATCTACACTTATGCCAGCCAGGTGCTAAAATGTCATTATCTCAATGTTGAATTAAGTTCTCCTATATGTTGCTGCACAACAGAATACATTATTGATGTGCTAACCTTTTTCTGTTCTGTTAATTTGTGGTGTGCATGGCAAATTTTGCACATTTTGTCATCACCTGTATTTGAAATTAGAATGTTTCTGGATGAATTGTACCATTCTCTCACCAGCTTTATCATTACCAGTTTTATTTTTTCATTTCCAATCTAAATGTTTCATTTTTTTGAGTTGTATAATGTTTCTTCTTATTACACAATGTTAAATCATTTTAAAGAATTCTAGCTGTTTTATTACTCCTTACCAAATGTTAATAAAGAGCTTTCCTTTCCTCTCAGTATTCTCTCAGTATTATTTATCCCTGGTCTATACATATGTTGTGTTCTTGATGGCTTAGCATAGCACATGCCTTTAGTCACAGTTACCACTGTAGTTTGTATTACATTTTATTCAGAAGTGTTTATCAATCTCATGCATAATTCATGCATACAAGTTTCTATTCCTATTAAAGAAAAGAATTCATGTATTGTTGTATGTGCTCCTCACAAGATGACAACCTCTTTGAGGACAGGAAGCATCCCTTTTTTTCCCACATTTTTGTGTGTGTGTATATGTGTGTGTGATGCTGGGGACTGAACACAGGGCCTTGTGCATGCAAGGCAAGCACTCTACCAACTGAGCTATATCCCCAGCCCTTGTTCCACATTTTATTTTGCACTGCTAGCAGTGAGCCTTTAATACAGCAGTCTGATTTTTGAATGATTCATTTTACTTTTCTTAAGACAATTAATTCATTAAGCTTTCAAAAATATCTATTTAGAAACATTTATTCCTCCTAACATGACTTTGTGCTATGTAATACATATATGACATGGTGTCAGGAGCTATCAGTAGAGAAATAAATTGGCCTTGTCTGCCATGAGGGATGACACAAAAGTGAGTGGATAATTCCAGTAATTAATGCAGGCAAATCATCTGAACAGGTTACTTTGGGCCATATTCTGACGGAGCACTTCACATGCATGAATGCATTGCACCCTCACCACTGCCCTATGTTAAGTGATCTTCTTCTACTTGCTCATCTAATGGAACTACAACTCTAGGGAATACGATAGGTTATGTAGGATCCCTGAGGCTCCATTTACTCACCTGTGAAATGGAGTTTACCAATTCATAGAAATATGTTTTCTATGACATTTGTGTGCCAGGCAGTAGGCACACGGTAGCAAACTCAATGAAAATATCCTTACCCTCATGATCATACATCCATAATAGTACCTTATATGATTGCTGGAAGAGTCAATGAGATGATGCAGTCATCCCACAGTATCCTCAGGGTACTAATTACTGCCACCCAACCTCCAGATACCAAAATCCATGGATGTTCAAGTCCCTCATATAAAAGATGTAGCATTTGCATGTAATCTATACACATTGCTCCATGTCTGTTAAATCATTTCTAGATTACTTATAGTACCTAATAACAGTGAAGACTATGTAAACAATTGTCACACTGTATTTTTATGGGATAATGATAACAAAAAGTCTGTACATGATCAGTACAGATGCAATTTTTTTTCAAATATTTTCTGTCTGTAGTTGATTGAATTCATGGATGCAGAACCCATGGCAATAGAAGGCCAACTTTACTAGCAAAAGCAACAAGAACAATGTTAGCACATAGTAGGTACTCAATAAATGTTAGACATCATTGTTATAAAAAAATACCTAAAATAAGCAGATAAATATTTTTTTTCTGTTGATCATGGGGGAATTGAAAAAGAATAAATAGAACAAGTAGTTCAATATAAATTCATCACCACTGAGCAAAAAATATGTCCAAGTGTTGGAATGTGATGGACTCATCATTGGTGGGGTGGCATATACTGTTTTCAAGTGGAAAATAAATGAATATATTTCAAATTCACTCCTTTTCATTTGGCATTTGAGTTTATTAAGTTTATATATGAACCTGTACTTAAAAGTTTGATTCATTCTGTAGTTTTTTTAAAGGTACATACTAATAATTTTAACACAATTCCATTAGACAATTGTTTGAGCAGGAGCTTTCTGAGCTGTGAAAACATTCTGTAGGATGGCACGCTCTCTTCCAATTGAATACAAATGATGTTCTACAGGAAAATGAGGTGTAAGCCAGAGAGCAGACAATTATAATGGGATTTAACCTAATTAGTGCTGGAGGACTGAGACTCTTCATTAAAAGTAGCTCTTCATAATCATGTAGCAATGAAGCTTTGGTTCTTAAAGGCTGACAGGAGATCTGACCCTAAAAAAAGAAAAGTATTTATAGATTTTTCAAGTACATTCCACGAGTCACCAAAACCTGCTCCACTGAAGCTCTGATGGAGTGTGCATCCAGAACACCATGCACCTATGACCCAGACTTCCTGCCCCATTACTTTTCTCAAGGCTTGGGCCTGCCCTCCTCACCCCAAGCTCCATAGATGCTGCTTGTTATTTCAAAGCAGAAGTGTAGGCTATCAGTTCCATAACAGTCCCATATCAGGCCATTAGTTCCATTTCCTCAGCCTGTTTGCTCTCTTTCCAAAAGTACTTTTCAGCATGAGTCAGAGAAAGGCCTACTTTTTACCCAACACCTACATCTTCTAGAAACCAGGTCTGTTTTTCATGTTTTTATTCTCTCCTCACTGCTGAATCTCTCTATCATATAAACAAGCCTGAAGCCTCTCCTGCAATATTGGGAGGAAAAACAACTCTTCTCCAACTCCTGCCCTGGACTTCTCTTAAAAGTCAAGCTTCTAGAAAAGCAATCCTATTCTTACTGTCTCCAATTCCAAACTTGCCTTTTATTCCCTGAAAGGAGGAGCCCTTGACTTCCAAAGGAACTACTCTCTCTGTGGTCTCTAATGGCCTTTCTTTGCCAATTCAAGCTCTCATCCATCCAGCTGTGGGGACCATTTTTACTAGAACCTCCCATAGCATTGGAAATTTTCAACCACACTCCCAAGAACTCTTTTCAAATCTATATCCGCAGAAGGACATCTTTTCTCACTTCCACACCAAGGTCTCTACCTGGATAATTTGTTCCTCAGCTTCCCCTCTGTGATGTCTTAACATCATTTATAATCCCAGCCTCCATCCTTTCCCTCTCTGGCATGTCTAACTTGGCTGAGTGTGCCACCCTCAGCCATTGCCTAATCCAAAACCATGAAAAATCTTTCTATAGCTTCCCATATCCAGGACCACAGCATCCTGGTGGCAGAACAATTTTCCTAAAATCAAAATCTGATCTGCTCAATCCTGTATTTATAACCCTTCAGTGGTTCTTAGCAGCTTTCAAAACAGAAGCCCAAATATTTAACAAACTACTCAGAGCCCTCACAAATTGGCCTTTGTTCAATTCTCTACTTCTCTTCGTGAGCTTCCCCCACTCCGTCTGTTCCAAATTTTCCTTAGCATAGATTTCTATACCTTCATATCTGCAAAACATTTGCTGCTCCCTCCAATGCCAACCTAACTCCTTGTCCTCAAATCCCAGTTCAAAGGTCACCTCCCCAGAATACATAAAGATTTCTCTCCTTTTCTCGGCTCCCAGCCACCCCAGCCCTCCCTCTGTTACCATCTGTGCATTAAGTTCGCCCGGCTGGTATGAAAATCTTAAGTTTTATGTCACACAGGTGTATGTGCAGTATCTTGTGAATATTTTAATCGCGGGCCTATCACAATGCTTGACAGATTAGGCATCTGATGAATTTATAACTCAATGCCAATGGCCTGGTAAATGCTGAGAAGACAAGCACAGCGCCCCTTGTGGTGAAAGCTGAAGTGTAAATGCTGAAGTATAGCCGGTGGGGTGGGCGTGGTCATGCAGGGTGGGCAATGAGGACCTAGTGCGTGGGCTGGTGTCTCTGTGGCTTGCAGAGTATCACATAAGTAAGAGCAACCACACTTAGTAATTTCTCACATCTATTAACACAAACTTTAAATTATTTTCTCCTTTAAATTCTGGGCAGAGGACTGAATGTTTCTCTGAGGTTTAAGGAGAAAAGGTCTTGGAATAGTAAGTTTCTAAGACAGTTGATTTACAAAACTCTAATTAGGAGTTAGGCTAAATGGCCCTGAAGGATTGTATATTTCGCAGTATCAGAAAATAAATTCCTACTCTGATTTTTAGGAAATATAATAAAAATAGGATCCAACATTTTTCCCCACCAAGGGGAAGCGCTCCATCTCAAACTGACTCTGGAGCAGTTGCCCTGGGGATGGAGGCAGGGAGCCTTTAACTGCAGAGGTGGAGCAGGTTGGCTCAAGGATTCCTTATCTCAGATACAGGGAGACTGCGATGTGCAGCATAGGAGCAAGGGCTGTGGAGCCCAAAATATGTGACTCCAGATCCCACTCTGTGGCCCAATAGCTGCATGACAGAGCAAGCTACCCAATCTTTCTGACCTCAATTTCTGCTTTTGCAAAATGACTGGGGAGGGATTAGCCCAAAATTGACAGGGCTGTTATAGACATTATTATTTTAGAATATTTTGAAAATGTGGAAATAAAAATATTTATGACCTTCTTCCTCCCCTTAGTTTTCATATGACTTTCTTTTGTGTCATTTTTGATAACTTCATTTCCCATCACAGCAGGGTCTGAACTTCCTAATCCTTACAGTAACTCCTATCCCAGTATTCTTGTATTCTTGGAGAGTGTTTCATGTATATATCTGTCATCCTGACTTCTCTCTCAATTCCAGGATGTTTGCAATAGAAATCCTATTGTGTAGTGAAACACAACAAGAACCACAGTGATAATTAATAATAATAATAATAATGGGGCTGGGGATGTGGCTCAAGCCGTAGCGCACTGGCCTGGCATGCGTGCGGCCCAGGTTCGGTCCTCAGTACCACATACAAACAAAGATGTTGTGTCCACCGAAAACTAAAAAATAAATATTAAAATTCTCTCTCTCTCTCTCTAAATAATAATAATAATAATAGTGGTCACTGTACCAGGCCTTGGCATAAATTATTTCTAACCTGTTCAGCAGCCCCATGGGCTGGCCTGATGTATAAAGGAACCCTGTAGATAACAAAGAGGGATAACAAGTAGTATGACAATGCCGGCCCTTTGGGAACAAAACTGCCACAAACGCAGTTGGTCTTTAAACACAGCTGCCACCCTCTGCCACAGAACCCTCCAACCTCAGCCACATGATGAGAGGGAAATGCATCTGGTCCAGAATAACAGCCAACCAGAGGACACTGGCAGGATCCCACCAGATAGAAACTCCATCAGTCCTACATTTAACTAGTGCAAAGGTCAGAGTGCTTTGAGATGGCATGAGACTCCTTAAAAGAGGCAGTTACCTTCCTTTCTCTCTCCTTTAACATCTGAGTGAGTCAAGACGTAAAGGAGTTCTCAGTATTTACTTAGGAATGGGGACTCTTTTTCCTCTGAAATAAAGAATAACATAGGATAGATTTAGGGATATATGCTCAGCATACCTGAAAACGCAGACCCAGAAATATAAGTACATAGAGGAGTGCTTTCTTTTCTGCAAATCTTGTCCAAGGAAAGTAGTGGCTATACTCCTCAGATAATTGAAGAGGCGGCTGCTGGTGGAGGTTTTACAGACACAGCTGGGAGGGAAAGGACAGAACTGTGAAGGAGCCAGGACATGCCAGCACAGACTCATGCTAAGACGTCTCTCCAGCTGGAGGGAATGAGGTAGGCAAAGGAATGGAGTTACTCATTTGGGATAAAATGAGCAAGAATGGACTGGCTGCTACAAATGGTGTTAGGAGAGTGGGATGGACATGTCAAGAGGAAAGGGAGAAAAGGAACAGAAAGAAGGAAGAGTGGGAGGCTGTTTCAGAGAGGAGGCTTAGTTTAGAGACACAAAAGACAAAAGCTCAGAAGACAAAAGATCAGAGAGGAGAGAATCAGGAGATTCTTTTTTTATCTGTCGGTCAAGTGCTACTGGCTCAACCAGGAGAAACTGGCCATGAAGGAGGGAGCAAACACCACACACACACACACAAACGCAACCTCTGCAGAGCCCTTAGGCCTTGTGGGCATTGCCAGAGGCTTCAGATGGTATCAGAAGGATAAAAAACAAATAAATGAATGATCAAATAAAACAACAAAGCCAAAAAATGGAACACCTGAAGAGCAAATGCTTTAAACATATACCAAGCTACATGAGGTTGTGTCTCTTTTGAATTCTCCCAATGTGTATTCTTTTATTCTGAGATTCCCATAAATTATAATATGGAACATGTTTGCACATGAAGAGATTCTAAAGATGCAGTAGTCAAAAGTTTGATTTTTACAGTTTGAGATAAAAATCACAAAGTGGAACCTGTGGTTTGTGAAGAAGGGTTTTCCCTTCCCCCAGCTGGTGGCCATCGATATTTCCCTCTAGTCAGCACGAAGGCATAGACTTATATCTGCTTAGGAAAGTGCTATTTTTCAGGGTATTTGTGTCCCTCCAAAATCCATATGTTTTAATCCTAACCCGAAAATGACAGTAGTGAGAGGTGGTACCTTTAGCAGGTAATTAGAATTAGAGCCCTTTATAAAAGAGATTCCACAAAGCTCTTCCCCTGTGAGGACACCATGGGAAGAAGCCATTTATGAATCAAGAAATAGGACCTTGTCTGACACCAAAACTGCCATTGCCATGGTCTTAGACTTCCAGAATGGTGAGGAATAAATTTCTGTTATTTTCAAGCTATACAGATGATGCATTTTGCTATAGAGCCTGAACAGACTTAAGATAGGAAGTTTCTTATATCATCTTAAATGTTTCCCTATATTATCATCTTTTAGTGGTAAGAATCAATGTCAGATTTTAATAGCATCCACACTGTGATTTGAAAAAATGCAGAAGAAAATTTCTGAGTGATGACTGCTCTGTCTGCAGAGGGTAGAAAATTGCCCCACAGTCCATGGGCACAAGGCACCTGCATCAAGTTCAGAGAGGAACCAAGTGATAAGGCTCTCTAATCAAAGTGCCACAAGCGGAAGGTGATTCTAGCTGGCAGTAAGAAAACACACATGACAGATTTTATTCTATCTCAGAGTTTCAGGAATAGATTTAAGAATTGTTTAGAAGGCCAAATCTCCCAACCTCTTGGCAATTAATTTATTTACAATATTCACTCCCCCAATCTTCAATGCAGCAGTCTTCAAAATATTCCCTACCAGTGCCTCGTAATGAATTTCAGGAAAGATAAATTTTCCTTTTATTTTTACAGCTTCCAGAAATTATAGAAATCATTTATGTGCATGTGTGCGTTCATACACACATGAAAGTCATATATAGCAATGGCTGCTGTCAGGATTTTCCTAGTCACTTCATTCATAGTAATTTGAAAGGGACTAAAGTTTGTTTCTCTTTGTAAGGTGGAATTTATAATAAATAGTAAAGATAATGACTGGGCTGGGGAGTAGGGCTCAATGGTAGAACATTTGCCTACCATGCATAAGGCCTTGGGTTTGATATACAAAATCTCAAAACACACACACACACACAACTATATTTTAAAATGCACATCCATGAACAATTCAGAAATGAAAATGCATGTTCCTGGTAACTCCAAAACAAATGTGTGGGAGAGGGTAGGGAGAGGTAGGGAAAGTCTCAGTCTGAATGCAAAATTCTCTACCTTGAGACAAATCTTGCATTTATGTATCATCACTACCTCCAAGGGAGCATTTTTCTGAGCATATTTTCATGGATGAAATTTCCATCTGTAATCAGGACTTTCTTCATACGTAGAGAATTGAATTAATTATACTAATATTCTAAACAAAAGGAAATCGTGTCACTGATGTAAATTTTGCTTCAAAGGGCCTCATAGACAACTCAGAAATCCCAATTAATCTCATGTTCATATTGTAAAATGTTAGTAATTAGCAATGGTAAATTGATATTTGAAAATACACAATAGTTAGCTAATCTCATTATGATTACCTCTAAACTATATTCTCCCACTTATAATTGTTTACAAGTTGAGTTTTGTTTTTTTTTTTAATTTGCTTCTTTGAAGTGAATTGACTTCCTTATTTTTACATAAATTATTTGTTTTCATTTGTGCACATATCAAAAATTGTCAGGTACCTCCTAAAAAGTGTGAATTCAGTTTTTATGTTTGTTTGTGGAAAAAACTGTGGTTTCGAGTTTATGACTCCAGAGACAAAATTTTAAAAATTTTAGGTAACAAAAGATAATTGCAGACAACTAGACATGAAACAAACATTTTCCTTTAATTCATAAAGGTTAGTATTTAAGCAAAAGAAAAGTTCACCCCTTTCATTGCCTGGAGTCTTTCAACAGCACCCCTGAGGCTGCTCAAATTGCTCCTGGCAATATTCTAGATGAAGAAGAGCAAGTTGTGGAAACACAGCACTTGAGCAACAGAATGCATATGCAGTTGAGCTACCCACCTGTGCAAAGCCTGTGGGACCAGGTAGCTTCTGCTGTTTGCCCACCCCACCAGAATACTCCAGAAGGAAGATACTAAGCCAATTAATTACCTGAAAAAATGGGAGCTCTTTTACCCTGCAGTTTTCTCCATTGGGGGGGGGGCGGAATTATGATGATGATGATGAAACCGAGCAATGAATGGAAAACCAAACAGAAAATGTTCTGTTTATCTGCAGTTCTTGTTCCAAGGCAAGGAATCCTCAGTCCTTTGAAACCACAACTGGATGACTTCCAGGCCTTATTTTTCTGGCTGGGGGAGTGAGGCCTTTTGCTATTAAATCATTGGAGAGAGTCAAGATGAATAATGATGGTGCAAATAGTACTAAAGAAAGAGTCTTGCTAAGGGTTCACTGGATGGTCCTAGGGTCGGGGGTCTTATTTATTTTTCCATCTATTTTTAACAGCTCTATTGAGACAGAATTTAAATAACATACAATTTATCATTTTCAAATGTACAACTTAATGGTGTTTAGTATAGTCACAGATATTTGAAACTCACAATTTCAGAACATTTTCATGACCTTTTTAAAAAGAAACCCCAGACCCTTTAGTTATGCCCCCAATCCACCCCTAGCAACCACTAATTTACCCTCTGTCTTTATAGATTTTCTGTTATGGGCATTTCATAGAAATAGAATCTTAAAATACATGGTCTTTTCTGACTGGCTTCTTCCACTTAACATAATGTTTTTAAGCTTCATTCATGTTATAGCATCTACCAGTAATTCATTTCTTTTTTTTGGGTGGGGGGTAGGGAGTATATAGTTACAGGGTTTTCAATATCATGTGGAGAAATTTGGAATATTGTTTTGAAATTTAAATTTATTTATTTATTCTAGTTTGTTATACATGATAGCATAATTTATTTCAATTCATAGTACACATATACAGCATAATTTTTCATGTCTCTGGTTGTACACAAAGTAGAATCACACCATTCATGTCTTCATACATGTACTTAGGGAAATGATATTCACTCATTCCACAAATTTTCCTATCCCCATGCCCCTTCCCTACCCATCCCTCCCCTTTGTCCTATCTAAAGTTCCTCCATTCCTCCCATTCTCCCCCCTGCTCCCATTATGGATCAGCATCCACATATCAGAGAAAACATTCTGCATTTGGTTTTTGGGGATTGCCTTACTTCACTTAGCATGATATTTTCCACCTACATCCATTTACCTGCAAATGTCATAATTTTATTCTCTTTTAATGCTGAGTAATAGTCCATTGTATGTGTGTATGTGTGTGTGTGTGTGTATATATATGTGTGTATATATATATATATATATATATATATATATATATATATAACAGTTTCTTTATTTATTCATCTACTGAAGGGTATCTAGGTTGGTTTTACAATTTAGTTATTGTGAATTATGCTGCAATAAACATTGTATGGCTGTGTCCCTGTAGTATGCTGTTTTTAAGTCCTTTGGTTATAAACAAAGGAGTGGGATAGCTGGGTCAAATGGTGTTTCCATTCCAAGTTTTCCAAGGAATTTCCATACTGCTTTCCATATCAGTTGTACCAATTTGCAACCCCACCAGCAATATATGAGTGTGCCTTTCTCTCCACATCCTCACCAACTCTTACTGTTGTTTGTATGCTTAATAACTGCCATTCTGACTCAAGTGAGATGAAATCTTAGAGTAGTTTTGATTTGCATTTCTCTAATTGCTAGAGATGTGGAACATTTAATTAAGTTCCTCCTGTCTCACACAAGAGAGTGGGAGCTCATATGGGGAAATGAAGAGAAAGAACACACAGAAAAATGTAAAGGTCAGGTTTCCCATGAGGTGAAATATTATAAATAGCATCCTGGAAAGGCATAGAAATGTACTTATGGCAGTTCTTTATTCATTCCCAAAGGAATTGCCAATAGATTTGCTAAGGCTGGAAGGTTTAATGTTCTATAGCCAAAGGACATCTCACAGTAATCTAATAACATTTTCTGCTTTATGGAAATATGTGAAGTCTTGGAAATTGAATTCCTCCAAATATGAGTGTTCCTAGAGTGTTTAACTTCTACCCAAAGACTCTGCCAAAAAAAATGTAAATGATTGATCTTTCCTAATAAGGTCTGCAAATTCCTTTAAAAAATTCTTACAAAGCAGTCATGGTAAGAGGAAGATTGGCTTTTAAATAAAATCCATCTCTGCTATTTTTCTCACAAATAAAAATTTTTTAAAGGACTATTTTCTCCATTCTTCCTGTTAATCATTAGTCATGTACCAGTTAGTTCACATCCTGAAGGTTACATCCTGCAAATCAAATGTAGTGGCAGGGATCAGTAGTTGGAAATCAGAAACACAGAGAAACAAACAAAGCTAGAGACAGATTATGATATGTATCATGAACACATGACAAATCTACCCTTCAAAATCTTCTATAGACACATCAACCATTTTCAGACTCAGAGTTATCTTCTGGGTCTGCAGATGTGCATACCATTTGAAGAATATATTTAACAAGTAGAATAGTTATTGGACAGGTGCAGAATCAAGTGTATTTAGGTCTCAACCACACCAAATGTCCAAAATGGCAATACCTATTGACACTGCTAATGCCATTTAGTCTGAAGACTACCCTGTTTAATTCCATAACAAAAGCCAGCCTATCCTTAATACTATTGGGTCAATCCTAATCCCATAGCCAGATGCTCTTGCTTCCTTCTTTGAACCCCACCACAGTTTGTTTCCCCAGCTTTGTATAAGCACAAAGTGTACAGTAAATATACAATCCCAAATCTGCACAAAGTTGGGTGCCCAGCAATCTCTGCACTTCTCCCAAACCAGCTTCTGCCTCATTCATTGCTATATTCATGTTAAAGTCTGCTAAACCAACTCTGGCGCTTTCATCCCCTGGCTTTTCTGGAGAATGGCTCTGGAAGTTCTTCACTTTGCTCTCTGTAATGCTGTATCAAAACTCCCTACAATTCCCTTTAAGTTGATTTAAAGTCAGAAAACTGAATGGGATTCCTGTGGACTGTGGTAGGTAGAAATAGAGTAATAGAGAAGAGAAAGGGACCAAAACTTGAGCCCTGCGAACTTCAAAACTTAATGTTACACCAGGAAGGAGCTTTGAGTGAGATGTAAAGGAAACCAATAGAGTGTTGATAGGCAGGATAAGAGAAGAAGGGCCTTCCTGAAGAGAGGTTGTCACCATGTCACCGTGTCTCATGCTACAGGGAGTTCCAATGGGAAAAAATGGACCAACAGATTTGGCAATGGCCCAACAGATTTGATGGACAGAGAAGAAGTAAAATTCACTCACAGGGTTTAGAAGAGAGGAGTCCAACTCACAGATATAGATGAGAAGAAAGTGAAAAAGAAATAGATTGCTTTGAAATATTGTATTGAAAGTGAGCTGAAAAAAATGAGACAGTAAGCAGAAAAAGCAATCAGAATTTGGCTTTTTCTTTTTATTGAAAATTCCAGATAGTATTAAGGCACCTTCTTGAATTCATGGTAAAAGTTCATATTGAATAAAAGAAATTGGTCTTACAAAGGAGAGAAGGGAAATTGCAAAAACAAGATCCCTGAGTAGACTCAAGGAAGTGAAAAAAGAGGAGAGAGTGGACATAGGCAGGAGCAGGAACATTCGGAAAGGGGGAAAGGGGAGACTGTGGGTGCAGGGAGTTAAAGCTGGAGTTGATGTGGTGATGGGAGGTGAAGTGACTCTTCTCTGATTACCTCCCTTTTATCAATGAAAAATGAGAAGAATACAAGTGAGAATGAAAAAAAAGGGGGGGCTCTCGGAGATTTGAGGAAGAAAATAAATCAATAATCATCTTGACAAATGGTAACGCAAATGTACTGTGGAATTCCTATAGGATTCCTGCTCCTAAGTACCTATTCAAAAATGTGCAATCCCAGCAGCTCGGAAGGCTAAGGCAAGAGGATGGTGAATTCAAAGCCAGCCTCAGCAACAGCAAGGCACTTAGCAACTCAGTGAGAATCTTTCTCTAAATAAAATACAAAGTAGGGCTGGGGATGTGGCTCAGTGGTCAAGTGCCCCTGAGTTCAATCCCCAGTACAAAAAAAAAAAAATGTTAGCCATAAATTTAACCCTATTTCTAAATTGGCATTTAGTATAAACTATATCACATTAGTAACCATTTTGTTTATTTATGTAATTTTCATTGACACATAATAATTCTACATATTTATGAGTACAGTGTAACATTCGAATACAAGTATATATGCATAATGATAAGATTGAAGTAACATATCTATCACTTCAGACATTTATAATTTCTTTGTGTTGGAAACATTCAGATTTTTCCCTACTAGCCATTCTGACATAATAAACTGTTGTCAACCATAGCTTTCCTGCTGTGCCACAGAGCATTAGAAGCTATTCCATCTATGCAGCTACAACCTAGTACCACATTGAATGTTAAAAATCATAGTTTCCAAAATTGTGAGTTTCTCAAAGATAGAATTCCAAGGCTGTACTCCTTGGTGTCTTCCCAAGGGCACACTTCAGTGTCCTGACAGGTAGTATGTCATAAACATTTGTGAAATTTAAGATTAATGATTGAATTGTAAATTGTGAATGAGACACTTCAACAAATATTTCTAGCACCTCTTCCCTTCACCCTGCACAGTATTAACACAGATGTTCATAGATATTATTGCTATTTCTTTGCACACTTCAACCGCAATCTGGTTTAGCTCTCATATCACTAGAGGGATTCAGTGGCAACCCTCTGCACACCCCAGGGATGGGTTCGACCTCCAGCCAGTTAGATAAGAGCCCTGTTCTTCAAATCTGGTCTCAAGTCCACAGAAGAATCAATATGAGATATCCATTGCTGGATTTTTTTTTTAAGCAGCTGAAAACTAGGCCCTGTTCCATTCAGTCAAATTTTGATGCTCATATTCTTTAAGCTCGGTGATTTCTGAACCCCAGCATTATGGTAGAAAAGGTTGGACTGTGTCCTAGAAACAGAAGAGAAAAACCTCATTCTTTTTTTTTTTAGACTCCTATTTCTCAAAAGGTGGTCCTTACACGAGAAACATCAGTGTTACCTGGAAACTCATTAGAAATGTAGAATTTTAACCGTAAGGATGCACACTTGCTATGTATGGATAAAAAATTTATATATTAAAAATAAAAGCAGACTCTTAAGTGCACTCCAGACCCACTGAATTAGAATTCACACTTTAATAAGGTACTGAAGTGAACTGTAAACCTCCAAAGGTTGATAAGAATTCTTTAAATGGTAAGAGAAGCTTCTGAATAAGTGTATCTAATTGTGTTTCAAGAAAGCTTTGCAAAATATGTAAACGTTTCAATCATTGCCTTGATTTTTGTTCATAAATTAATAGTATGCTGCATTGCTACATAGCTGCTGTACCAAAGGAATGGAAAGGTTTTTTTTTTTTTTTTTTTTTTTATAATTGTCAGGAAAACTGAACTCTGTGTAATGCAGGCTGACTCTTCCATGTGAATTGCAGCTAAGAAATTGACCATGAAATATCTAATCACAATAGCTGTTGGTAATACATTAATGCTTCACAGCACATCTGCTCTTTGTAAGCTTCTGATAAGAGGCTGGGAGGACAATTGGTATTCAGAAAAACAACATCAGTATATTCAGGAGACTAATATCAATCAGACTGGAAACTCCTAACAGCAAGTTAAGTACTTCATTGATAAAGTAAGATGCGGGTTCAGGAAGGGGTTACTACTATTGAATATATAAATTACAGAATTATTTTCAAGAAAACATGTAGGAGAAATAAAATTAATAATTGGAAAATCAGATATAGCTTTATTCTATGATACAAATCTTAAAAATTCTTTCAAAGTCTTCTCTCAAAGGAGTTATTTTTCACATAATTCCATGAAACATTTGGCTAAGATTAAATTAAGAAATTCTACATGCATTTTCAGTCTCGTATATAAATGAATAGCAGTCGTAGAGGAGGCCCTTATTAACTGGAGGAGAAATGAATTACCAGTAATGTGTTCTGAGCATGTTAGAATGCATCCTTCCAGGAGAGTTTGAGGAAAACAATACAGTACACAACCATACAGTACTCTGGGGGTGGGGGCTGGAATGAAACATTTTTTCATAAAGATAATATGCATTGATTATTAAAAATTTGCAAATAGTAAAATAATAATACCCCTGCACCCACCTGTCTGAGATAATCTCTTGAAACCTACTATTGAAATGGAAACCACTTCGTCACTGGTAAGCTTGATATTACAATATGTGATCATGTCACATGACATAGCAGAACTCTCATTGAAACCTCAATCAGAATCCTGTGTCTCTCAAATGATATGGTCCTGTAGGATACTAATACATATAGTCCTTAGACAAGGACAAATTGTCTTTTCTAACTACTTTCAATGTACATTCTCACACCCATATAATCATTATTAAAAGATTACCTTTAAGGTTTCTAGTTTTATTTGAAGCTGGATAATGTTGGTGCTAAACTCTGACTTCCAGGTTCTCTGAAGATAGCCTTGATTTGTGATTTATTTCTTATTTGTTGCTAAACAACATAATGTACAATGTAAAAAGTAAATGAACTTACTCCCTCTTTTTTAATGAAATAAATATATCTTACTAAATTTACCCATCAATAATTTTCTAAAGAAAATTTGTTAATCTCTTTCCTTGGTAGTTTTCTCCTTGGTCCCTCTTCTTACAGAGAAAGTAGGCAGTTTACTTATGTAAAGACATATTAAGTGCAAACCAAATAGATGAGCTTTCTGTAGGCACTTCTCTCCCTCCTTTTTTATCTCTCTCCTAAAAAGAGCTGATTTAGAAGCCTTTACCACCATTTTTCTCAATTAGTTCATATACTATCATACAATAAACTGAAAAATTTATTAGTAAATGCAAAAAAGAGGCATGCATTATTCCCTGATAACAAGAGTGAATACAATTTTTAAATTTCCTAGTACAGAAAAGACAGCCTCTTCAACAAATGGTGCTGGGAAAACTGGAAATCCATGTGTGGCAGAAAGAAATTAAACCCCTATCTCTCACCCTGCAAAAAACTCAACTCAAAGTGGAACAAGGACCTAAGCATTAGACCAGAGACCCTGGGCCTACTAGGAGACTATGTATGCCCAACTTTCCATCATGTGGGCTTAGGAACTGACTTCCTCAATAAGATTCCTAAAGCATAAGAAGTAAAGTTAAGAATCAATAGATGAGATGGTATATAACTAAAAAGCTTCTTCACAGTAAAGGAAATCAAAAGTGTGAAGAGAGAGCCTGCAGAATGGGAGAAAATCTTTGCCACCTACACCTCAGAAATAGTGTTAATCTCCAGGATATATAAAGAACTCAAAAAAACTTAACACCCAAAGACAAATAACCTAGTCAATAAATGGGCAAAGGAACTAAACAGACACTTCACAGAAGAAGAAATACAAATGGTCAACAAATACATGAAAAAATGTTAAACATCTCTAGCAATTAGACAAATGCAAATTAAAACTATACTGAGAGGGCTGGGTTTGTAGCTCTGAGGTAGAGTGCTTGCCTAGTACATGTGAGGTCCTGGGTCAATCCTCAGCACTGCATAAAAAAATGAACAAAATAAAGCTATTAAAAAAGCTACCTCATTAAAAAAAACAAAAACAACAACAACAACAAAAAAAACCCTACACTGAGATTCTGTATCAATTCAGGAAGAATGGCAATTATCAAGAATACAAGTAACAATAAAAGTTGGCAAGGATGAGGGGGAAAGGGTACACTCATACATTGCTGGTGTGTGGGAGGCCAACCTTTCACATGACTGGGTCACACTCCCCACTGGGTGCTGAGGCACTCAGTCACAGAAATGTGGCAGAGCTTTCCCTACCCTTCTTGGGTTTGAGGGTCAGTGTTTTGTACATGGGTGTGTCTTGCTACAGCCCCATGGGTGAAGCTGTGCTCACCTGTTCCTTTGTAATATAACCCCTTGCCCTGTTTAGGATAGAATGTTCCATGGAAGTGCCTTGTGTGTGTCCTCTTCTCTTACTGTGCCCTTGGGTGTGGCCTGCCCAGGTGTCAGTAAACCTGCTGACAGTGGACATCATGAAGATAGACTCAGCCCCCTGAAACCTGACCCCTTGCCTCATTTGAATAGCTTCTCCTCAATAAAAGGGGTCAGCGCGTGCTCTCGCTCTCTCTCTTACTGCGGACCCTTAAGGTCAGAGGAGCCATCACAGCGACCCCAAAGAAAAAGGTATTTGTCTCTCTTGTGTGGTTATTTTGCGCAGCCCAGTAAGCCCAGTTCAAATGGAGTGACCCCTGAGCCTTTTAGTCACGAGAACAGAAACCCGGAACTGGTGGGATTGCAAATTGGGGCAACCACTGTGGAAACCAGTTTGGAGATTCCTCAGAAAACTTGGAATGGAACAACCATTTGATCTAGTTATCCCACTCCTCTAAATATGTCCAAAGGGCTTAAACTCAGCATACTATGGTGATGCAGCCACATCAATGTTTATAGCAGCTCAATTCACAATAATTAAGCTATGGAACCAACCAGGTGCCCTTCAACAGATAAATGCATAAAGAAATCATGGTATATATACACAATGGAATATTACTCAGCCATAAAATGAATTCATGACTTTTGCTGGTAAGTGAATGGAACTGGAGACTATCATGCTAAGTGAAATAAGCCAGTTCCAAAAAAAAAAAAAAAAAAAAATCAAAGGCCAAATATTCTCTCTAAAAAGTGGATGCTAACCCACAACAAAAGGGTGGGCGGGAAGAATAGAAGTTCAGTGGATTAGACAAAAGGGAATGAAGGGATGGGACAGGGGATGAGAATAGGAAAAACAGTAGAGTGAATGAGACATAAGTTTTCTATATTCACATATGAGTACACAATTAGTCAAACTCCCCATTGTGTATAACCAAAAGAATGGAATCTTAATTAGAATAAATTATACTCTATGTACATTTAATATGTCAAAATATACTTTACTGAAATGCATATCTAAAGGGAACAAATAATCTAATTCTACAAGTTAAATACTACTTTACAAATTTGATCTGGTAAGAACAGAAATAATATGACACAAAAGTATTACCTACATTAGTGAAGGTTATTTTGTTCATGATCAATTCCCTGCAGGCTGGTCTCCCAGAGAAGCAACTGGCAAACTGTAAAGCTCTAAGAAAACTGGCAAAAACTTAGTGTCCAGGGTAAACAATCCTTAAAGAATGCTGATGTGGCTGTTTGGGGCCAAAAGCCCACCCTTATCATATAAGCTGCAAGAGTCGAGTTTGACCCTGCTCTCTGACCATGCTAAGAAAGGAGCTGTTAATACCTCAGTTATTCAACTTAGGAACCCTAAAACCCCTCCCTAAATCCGATGGTGCTGTGAGTCCCCAGATGCTGTCCCAGGAAGCAGGGAGCAGAAGGGGACATGCACAACCACTTCTCAAGTAAAATCTGTCTCAAGAGGTCCTTTGCGTGTGCTACTGGGCTATTTCCTCTGTTGCTCAATATTACCTGGTGGATTTTTCCAGCAGCATTCCAAACATGACTAAGCCGTCTGTCTCCTGAGAAAGAACAATTCTTATCTGTATAGTAAGCTGTTAGATCCTTATTATTCTAATGGAGAAGTCATAGTGATGCAAAATTCCTTTCAATGCAATGCCACATATCTTCCATTGGATTTTCTACTTCTCTCTCCTATAAATGCTTGGACTCCATTTTTATGGACTCCAGTAAAGAACTCTCATGTGCTCTGAGTTCCAGTTGGTTTTAGTAAATAAGAAAACCCATTAAGTGTTGAAAGGGAGAGAGGAGAGGGAAGTCAGGAATCACTCTCCCCATCTTTTCCCTGTGAGACCACTGCAGGCTGGCTTGGCCCCTTGACTTCAGGCATTACTCTGCGAGGTTAACTTTTCCTGGCTTAGACTCTTGAGGTCCCTGCCTCTGCCTGTGCCAGCAGCTTCCTGCACCATCCATTAGTGTTCTCCCTGATCTTTTCATTGTCTGTGTAATTATCACCTTTGCAAATAAAGACCTCCTCAAAACATCCTGATGGAGTGTGCCAACTCTTCCCTCTGGGGACTCTGATAGATCCACACCAGGATCGACATTCTGATTTAAGAGTGTAGCTAGATTAATTTTCTTTTTTAGACTAGGAGACAGAACAACTCTTCAAAATGACATTTTTAGACCACCCAAAGAATAAATCTCTATTTAATCTATTTTTTATATCTGCCTATACACCTATCTCTTATTTCCTAGAAATTCAGAATTATGACTTTTGGGAACTTTTTTAAGATTAAGTGAATCAGATGTAAATATAACAGCCTGTGGAAAGGACAACTATAGATATTTTTTATTGTGATCAAAAGCTAAGTAATGGCTGTATATTGATTATAAATATTGATTTGGGCAATCTCTTTATGAATTTTATTTTGTTTTTAAAAATGGTTCCTCAGAAATTAATATGTGGCAGAGGATATAGCTCAGTGCTCAGTATGTTTGCCTAGCATGTGTGAAGAGCTGAGTTCAATACCTAGCACTGAAGAGAGAGAGAGAGAGAGAGAGAGAGAGAGAGAGAGAGAGAGAGAGAGAGAAGCAAGATGGATGTATTTGAAAGGATTTTATTCTTCATCATTCACAACAGCTAACACAGTGTCAAACACAATGCAGATGAATAATAACTGGTTGCTGATTAATATGTTTGCATAATTAATTGCTTATGCTGTTATCTACATTCAGCTCAGTAGTTTTGCATGCAGGCAGTCCATCCATAGTTACATTATCTCTAGAAAACGTGAACTTTGTTGCATTTTCTCATTATATAGATTAAAGGAAAACCCAGAGGGGAATTATGTAGCAAATATTACTTGTAAGAAAGGTCTTTAACTTTGCTTGATTAGGTTATCATTCACCTAAGTCAAATCACAGCAGTCTTTTGATGGTCTGATTCCAATGCTAATTAAGAGCCAGCTGGGCAGAAGAAGACAAAGGGTACCAGAGTGGAGCTTGGGTGACTCTTAACAGTGAACCCACTCCTCAGTGGACTCAGATCACAGGGTTGGATGGTATAAAATAAGGACAGTCTGGCTTGAGGCTATATCTTACTTCTAGGAAGATATTGCCTGTTCAGATTTTCAACAAAACATTCCATTTATCCCCATTTTTACTCAATAGTTTTGAAGTTTTCAAGGAGGGAAAAATCCTATTAAGTATCATGTGAATGACAGGATTGATTTATTACCTGTGATAAAACATAGTGAAATCATTCTACAGTAGGGAGACCACTCAGTTTTGCTGAGGTTTTATTTAAATACTGTTAGAAATACTGAAGTGACCCGAGAAATCAAGCATGCTTGAAAGTGAGTCCACAAGGCAAAATTTATTTCTGCCGGAAGGCTGTGCTACCCAACCTGGCTAGCAAGCATACTTGGGAGAGCAGTTCACCTGTTTTTGTCCCTAATGCAGACCTACCCCTTACCCTGATAGGAGAAGTTTAGAATGACAATCTAAGGGATTAGTTAATTTTAAAATTGGGGAGGGCAAAGGGAAGGGATATAGTTAAAAATGGCTCCAATCGGATCTTTACATTCCAATTAAGGCTAAATACTACATTCTGAAAATGGGCCATCAAACTCACAGTAGGACCCAGGACAACTATCCTTAAAATAATCAAGAAGGAAAGAGATTATCTACCCAGCCACAAATGCACACCACTTTTCCTGCCTCCCCCTCCTTTTAAAAACCAGAAATCACACTGGATTATAAATTTAAGAAATTAACCAAATTTATATGAAGGAATGGAATCTTTGAAAATGTGAAGATTTGCTTTTCTAAAGGACAACTGTGGAGGAGGTGGGGATTTGTAAATGGCACCTTTCCTGTTGAGTGTTTAATTGTTTTAGACATTTAAAGACATTCTGGGGTTTTTATTCTTAATGACCTTTCTTTTCTGTAATCCAGTTTTGTGATGCAAATCATTTGGAGGTTCTCATTTTCCATTGGTTTTCCCACAAAACAATTTAGTTAATCTAAGGACTCACATGACATGAATATTTTACTTTCTAAAAAATATATTACAGCTCTCAAAAGGTGTTTTCTGTTTTTACAATTAAATTTCTAAATTTGCAACATTGAAATGTGCACCAAAGCTTGCGGTGGGGGTGGGGGTGGGGGAGCGGGTAGGATGAAGCCAATATGAGATATAAAATTTATAATAGTTATAGTGACATAAAAATCAAAGCATACTTTTTTCTCATCCTATTAGGGAAGTACATGCAAACTGTTGACTGCTGTTGCTTTGGTTATGTGTCTATTCAATGGCTTTATTCTTTCAGCTGCCATATTGAACTCAGCAAACCAGTTTAAATAAGGCTTAGAAGGTGATTTTCTTAAAGACTTAATCCAGTCCTTACTAATAATGTGTACAGCATCCATTTACATTCAAAACTTCAAAACAGTGCAGTTAGGCTTTGGATCAGTGCCAACAGAGCTTTTCCATTTACTTACAAAACTTCAAATAAGTCATTTAAGATTCTTAAAAAAAAATAGTGTAGAAGATAATATGCTTAGACGTACAATTGTCCTTATTGAGCCTGTAATAACTTGCTTTGAATACAAAACTCAAATATGAAAGCTAATTTATATGTTTTTAGTGTTTATAATAAGCCCACTGAATTTACCCACTTTGAGTAGGCTTATCTTTACATACAGTTGATTTCTTTGGAAATCTAATCCATTTAAAAGTTCTCCTTTATGTTATGAGTCCATATTACTTTTATAACCCTAAAAATCACCATCAGCATCTTCTGTTCAACAGATAATAAACTGTAAACAGAGCAAAAAAAAATTACAGAAACTATGCATATGATTACATAAAGAGGCACAGTACAAAACAAAATAAAAAATGATAATCAAAAATACTTTTAAAGGTACAATAGATTTGGCCAATCACAAAATAAAGAACTCCAAGATAAAGAGCTCTAGAAAGAAACAGCAAAGCATGTCAGCTCAAAGAAGCTGAATTTAAAAATGGCTTAGAGGGGATAAGGAGCTCCCTACACACAGTCCCTAGCAAGCAATTTTGATGAGTGCTTCATTTACTCACTTGCTTTGAAATCAATTCTTGAAGACTCAGTTTTGACACTGTTCATTTCACCAAATCCAGAATGTAAGACAAGAGACCAGCTTTGAAATATATAACCATAATTGCATTATCTATGTGTTGTTATTTCTTAGAACTAATCAATACTATATTCTACCTTAGAGTCCTTGTCTTGAAAAGCACTGATACCACTCCTTGTGATGCTATAGGCAACACTGTTAAAAGTCTACAAGGGAAAATCGGCAAATAACAGTTCTCCAAAATTCTTAAGAGAAGCGATTGAATATTCTGGCATTTGAGACAAAGAGAAAACAATAAATGTGTTCATGTAATGGCTAATTTTGTTTTGTATTGTTGGTTTGGTTTGGTACCAGGGATTGAACCCAGAGGCACTTAACCAGGGAGCCACATCCCCAGCCCTTTTTTATATTTTACTTAGAAACAAGGTTGCTGAGTTGCTTAGGGCCTTGCTAAATTGCTGAAGCTGGCTTTGAACTTGCAATCCTCCTGCTCAGCCTCCAGAGATACTGGGATTACTGGCATGCACCACTACGCCCAGCTAATGGCTAATTTTAAGCCAGTCACTGTGCCAGGTTTCGAGGAAAGCAATTATGAGCAAACTAGGCAGAGGACCCATCCCTAGATATAAAGGAAAATCTGAAGGTAGTCTAATTACGTGCTTCCAGTGCTGTGAGAGCAAATAGAAAGGTGCAGTGAGAGCCTTGGTGGGAGCCACTGGCCTGGACTAAGGAAGTGCTCCAGAGGGCTTCCTAGAGAAAGGCATAGCTAGACGTGGGCCCGGAGAATGGGAAGACCGTAGCAAAGTGTTAGGCAGACAACATAGCTCATGTTAAGACTCAGATGTTCAAGGCAAAATGAAGGTTTGAGGAAATACTCCAGTAGGGGTGGAGCCTAAAGACCCTAGATTATTGAGAGGCAAGAAGCGATGCTAGAGGGTAAGTTATGGAATAGAACAGAGAATGAAGGCTACAGAGCGTTGAGGAATATGTCTATCTCAAGGTCTGGTAAGGATAGAAGTCAGAGTAAGCGTCACTCAAGTTTTGCCTGATATAACAAAACCCCTTGGGATTGTTGTTTTGAGGGGATTGTTGGAGGCAGAGTGAACTGCGAGGGTGCAGAGGAGGCTGCAGGATGGCTAGGAGAGCTCGGGCAGTGTGGATGGAAGGAAGTCAGTGAGGCTGGGCTGTATTTAGAGGTAGAATTGCCCAGGCTGGGTGAGGCTGGAAGTGCAGAATGAAGGGTAATAGGGTGAGGATTGTGGTGGTTTCTGCTTTAGGAAACTAGTGTACGGTAGTGCCAGTCACTAGAAGGACATGCAAGGGAAGACCCGTTTGGGTTTGGTATGTGGATATGCCTTGGGCTTGTTGAGTTGGGGGTACCTGTGAGTCTCCTGAGTGGTGAGGTCCAGTAAGAGCCAGATTCCTGGATACAGAGCTCAGGAGAGTAGCCTGGGAAGCAGAAGGAGTCGTGGAATCATCAGGGTACAATAGGGAATAGAAATCCATGAAGTGGGCAGTGCTTCCAAGGAGAATGAAGAAGACTTGAAATCTAGAAGCAAGTCCAAGAGACACTATACACATGCAATGAGATGAAAAAATGATGGTGTTATGTCTTAAGCCAGGTTCTCTAAGAAGCAAAGCTACATGCTCACCTTTTATTGGGCAAAGGATCCCCAAAGCAGGACAGTAATCAAAAGAGAAAATCAGAAGTGAGTCTGGGAAGGTAGGAAAGTAAACACACAGCATGCATTACCTCATTAGCTTCAAAGGAAACAGGCTGGGGCTCATCCATGTGACACATCCCCAGAGAAAACCTGAAGAGCTATTCCCTCAGCTTGATATAAGGTGCTAGGCTGAGGAAAGGTGTGTGCTCAGTTTTTCTTTGGGCTCCTTTCTGCTTCCTGCCTCTCATTAACAAAATTTTGACAAAAAAAATTTCTCTTAGTTTTTCAGGTTTATAACTTCTAGATAGTCCCTGGGGAATTCAGACCCTCCATGGGTCCAGTCTGGTTGAGCCTGGGTGTTGGGGCTTCTAATATTCTTCCCATGTTGGACATAATGATGGCTTAGGCACAGGCTAGTCAATAACCCCTGGAGGAGGCTCAGATGGGAGGTAGTGTTAGGAGATGGAGCAGTTTGGCATTGGGACCTGGAATTTTGTAGACTATAAAATGAGTGTGAGTTTCAATGGATTTTCTTCAGCTAGGAATTTAAAGCAAGCAATTGATGATTGGAAACCCTTTGGGAGAGTGCATAAACTGGTTATGTTATATTCTACAAAGAAACCTACAGAGTAGTGAAAGAAGAGAGAGGAAACAATGTCAAAGACTAAAATAAAAAGTGTGTTTCAAGAATGGGTCATCAGTGTCAAATGTTTCTGTCAAGATAAAGAAGACAGAAACTTGAGTACATATGAGTGAATTTCTGAGCTCCTGGTACTTCATTTTTCCTGTGGGAGCTCAGACCTTCTTTGCTCACTTCATTTTGGTTTGGGTTGAGTGAACATTACCCAATGGTCCTGAGGGTTAGTCCATGGCCCAGGTGCAAACAGTCTGTGACACCTCCGAGCACAGTGGTGGCCCAGAAATTAGATGTGTTAGCGTTTTTTTGCTGCTAGGACTAAAAGATCTGACCAGAACAATTGCAGAGCAGGAAGAGCTTATTTAGGGTCCCCCAGTTTCAGAGGTCTCAGTCCACAGACAATCAGCTCCATTCCTCGGGGCTCAAGGTAAGGCAGGACATCAGGGTGGGAGAAGGTGGCAGAGGAAAGCAGCTCACATGATGATCAGAAAGCAGAGACCGACTAAGCTCAGCTCACCAAATATATACACCAAAGGCAGACCCTCAATGACCCACCTCCTCCAGCCACACCCTACTTGCCTCTGTTGCCACTGAGTTAATCCCTATCAGGGGATTAATTCACTGATTAGGTTAAGGCTCTCATAACCCAGTCATTTCTCCTCTAAACCCTCTTGCTGTTGTCTCACACATGAAGTGTCCCCCAAAACACCTCACATCCAAACCATAACACTAGAAAGCCAATGGGACTCCAGGGATTCTTCTGGAACAACTGGAAAAAGCAGGAAGCCCAGAACTTTAAAATTTTGTGAACAACAAACACCTTTTTTCTTAAATAAGTTTGAATTGTTTTTCTGTCTCTTTTAATGAAAGACACCTGGTTACTACAGAAACAGAAAAGTGTGTGTCAGATGCAATGGCAAAGGTTGCTGGTGTCATCAGGGTGGACGGTGTCCGTGAATCAGGTGGCGGGAGTCAGGGACATGCTCGCTGCCTCTTCATCCTCTTTCCTCAACCTTAAAACACAGTTCCATTTACTTTTAAAAGGAGAGAGAAAGTAAAACTAAATGTTTAGAGCACTCTAGGGAGAAAGCAGAAGACGATGCAGGGGTCTTAGAGCCATGTTGCTCCGGACTTCACTTTAAGGAGCAAGTGTGTTAAATCATGGTGGGCTCCCTGGAGCTGCCAGAGCCCAAAGAAACCCCGCTCCACTTTAAACAACTGTAAAATCATAAAATATATTGTCTTAATTTTCAATTTGCCCCAATCATGTAAGGCTGTGCCAAACGAATGATTCACTTATATTAAATATGGGTTCATTTAAGAGTCTCTACCTCCTTGAACAAGAAACAGCCCACAAGAGTTACTCCATCCTGTTTGATAGAAGACAGCATCTTTCTGATGGCTGAAAACCAAAAATTACAATTTAAGTTCAAGTCTGATCATTCTGGTGACCATGGAAGAAGTCGAATTTATTATCAATGCTATGGAATTCTTCACTCCATCATCTCTTTGCATGGACTTGTAATCTATCTGTCCATCTCAACTTCCTTTCACAATGTTTATTCTATCAACCCTCTTTTTCCATGAAGAGTATATTTCACAATTCAGGTGTTCACCACTTCTGGCTTAGAATAGAATTAACAATACTTTAACTAGTCTTTGTGTCTCCAACCACTGTTTGCTCCCATCTAGTATCAGGCAAATAACCCCAGAGTTAATCAAATATCCCAGCAACAGTTAAAACAGGCAGGAAAAGACCATATTCCTAAATACTATAGAGAACTTCTCTTACATAGTTCTTTTAAGGAGCACATCGTCTGCATTTATTACTATTACTTATAAACATTTCTGTCTTTTTTTCTCTCTTTCTGACTTGATTGTAAATTCTTTGAGATTGGGACATAGTATGTTTATTCATATCTGTGTTGCTATAACAGAATACCTGAGACTGGTTAATGTATAAGGAAAGAAGTTTATTTTAGCTCATGGTTCTGGCAGTTGGAAGTCCAAGTGCATGACACTAGCATTAAGCAATCAAATGAAAGAAAGTGGAAGAACAAGAGGGAATGTGCATGTTGGGTGCGGTGGCACACTCCTGTAATCCCAGTGGCTCAGGAAGCTAAAGAAGGAGGATCAGAAGTTTAAACCCAACCTCAGCAAAGATGAGGTGCTAAGCAACTCAGTGAGACCCTGTATCTAAATAAAATACAAAATAGGACTGGGGATGTGGCTCAGTGGTTGAGTTCCCCTGAGTTCAATCCCCGGTACACCCTCCCCCAAAAAGAAGGCATAAGGACTTTTCTCACTTTATAACACCTGCTCTCACAATAACCAATCCAACTCCTTGAGTGAAAGTACTCACACCTTCCAGGAGGGAATTAACCCTCTTAACTATCTCATCACTCTTATAGGTCCTACTTTCCAACACTACCACATGGTAATTTAATTTCAAAGAGAGTTTTAGAATGGACAAACCATATTCAAAGCAAATGGTTTCATTTGGTCTTACCCTTGAGTGAGAAAGATTGAGTAAAGAGGTATTCACCACAAAGAATTATATACAAATTTCATCACATGGTTATTGAGTTCTATGTTTCCGATAGTCACCATTTAAAGACCCCCATATGCTGCATGGCTCTGAGTACTGTGAGGTCACAGGCCATGTTTGAAGGTCTTCCCTTGAATTTTCTTCTCATTTCATGGAGCAGGTAAGGATGGAAATCAGTGTCAGACCTGATTTCATAATTTCAATATATTTTAAACACACAAAGAATACACAGTACAAGCCCTGCTGAAGATATTAGAAAATTAGCACTGAGTGATGTTATATTGTCTGAAACAATATTTTCTTTGTATGAAAAATATAAATTTCCATTGCAAGATTTTCTTACAGGCATACTCTTGTTTGATCTGCTACAGAATCTTAATTGAACATTTCAAACTGTTTTAAAAAAATTCAGAGAATGCTTATATATGTGTATTTTTTAATGAACCTTCATTTGAATATAATTTTGATTTCCCACCAGTACCTGAAAAAAAATCATTTTGGAAAAGAAAAGAGAATACATTTGCAAGATTACTCCCCCTTGGGAAAAATGTTTTTTTTTTCTTTCAGAACAACACTGATACATTTTCTTTTTTCTTTTTTTTTTAACTTCTAACTTATGATTTAATTGTTATTCACATTTTATATTCATATTTGCATGATAAAAAGGTGCCATATCTTTTTTAAAGCACCTCTTTATGGTCTGAATTGCTAAAGAGAAATATCCAAGGAATCAAAAAGGAATAACAATTTTCAAGTGTTATATTAGAGCAATTTGCATTATTTGCTAATAATCATCTCATTAAATCTTATGGGCAACTAATTGTCTCCTTTGTGGAGGGATTGTTTCTTGGTCTGTTCAGACTACTATAACAAAATAACATAAACTGGGTGAATTCTAAACAACAGAAATTTCTTTTCTCGGAGCTTCAGAACCTATGGAGTCTAAGATCCAAGAATTACCAGATTTGATGTCTGGTAAGGGTTGCTATCTGGTTCATAGTTCCCTCTCTCTGTGTCCTCACATGATGGAAGGGGCTAGCTAGCTCTGGGGTCTCTCTTATTAAGACACTAATTCCAATCATGAGGACTCCACCCTCATGATCAAATCAGCTCCCAGAGGTCATGGCCATGTCTTCTAACACCTTCACCCTGGGGCTTAGGATTTCAGCTTATGAATGGGGGTCACAAACATTCAGACCATAGCAATTTGAAAGGTCTATTACTTGGCACATTTCATGGATGATCAATAATGCCATTCAATACTTTATACAGAATTATCTCCATCTAGAATTTTTGATCTTTAAAATTAATCCTCCAAACTCTCTCTTGAGAGATGTTGGCATTTGGACCGGATGACCAATTCTCCTGAGCTCCTCACCCTGGCCATTCTGCAGTTTAGCTAAAGAACTGAAAGATGTAAATGCAACCAATTATTTCTTCACAGTATAAAGGTAACAGTGTTCAGAAAGATCAGAACAGCTTCCCATTGCCCAATTTTAAGCACGTAAACAAAATGTGAAAACTATCTAGTCTCATTTTCGGTTAGACAGTTAGCAAAACTTTTTCAGAGGAAGCCTTAATGAGTCAATTTTTTTTTTTTTTAGGTAAATAAGAAGTCTGATATATGCCAACTAACTAGTTAGTGTTTAGACTCACCCTGGCTTAACACTGTGGATGCTCAAGTATTGCAAATGCCATTTATTTTTTGAGAGAATGATCTGCCTCTAAGCTACTATAAACACTGGACCTTTAATTCAGAAAACATCTGTTAGAAATATATATAGTCATTGCCCCCTTTAATAGAGAAGAAAACTGAGCCACAGACAAGTTATAAGTTTGCTCCTGGTGCCTCCACTGGTTAGCATTAGAGTGAGTACAAGACTCAGGTGTGAAACTGAAGGCATGCTGTGAACTACCTTGCATTCATTAAGACAGAACAGGGAGAATATTATCTGCCACTTTTGGCAGCTTGAGCTAGATTCCCTATTGCCATTATGAATTTGTGTCCAAGCCAACTGACCCACTTTGGTTTATTCATGATTTTTGTTGGGTTCATCTCAATGTTAGGTACTGTTTTAGTCTCCTCGGACTTCCATGAGAAATTGTCATAGACTCATAGGCTTAAATAATAGAAGTATGTTTTCCTGCAGATTTGGAGAAATCTAGGAACCAAGTACCAACACAGCAGGCTCTGGTGAAAACACCCTTTCTTGCTTACAAATGGATGCTTAAAGATATCTAAAAACAGAAACAACTAGAGCAACAAAGATGCTTTTAAAATGAAGAATATTGACAAAACAAACTTAGAAGAAATGGAGACTAGGTGAAAAAAAGAAAATAAAGCAGAGGAGGAGGAATGTTAACCTATCATTAATAATTGGAGAAAACAATAAAAATAGATTTTTGTAACACCAAAACAGGAACAAGGGCTTTTAAATAATGCAGAAAATAAAACTGAGTTTGTGGAAATTAAAAACATTATAGCAGAAATAAAGTACTGGAAAAAAAAAAGAAATTGAGCAATTTTTTTCCCCGCAAAAGAGAATGAAATGGAAAATGGAAAAGGTTAAGAAAGTAAAATGAATAGTTAACAAAATTCAACATCTACAGAGCAATAATTCTTTAAAAAGAAAGAAAGAAAGAAAGAAAAGAGGAGGTAGGAAATAATTTAAGAAAAATTTCTAAGACATGAATTATCAGACCGAAAATCTTTAATGGCCTAAATGAATCCACAAAAAGACATAGTGAAATTTTAGAGCAGGTGGGACAATTAGAAGATAGTACAAGCTTCTAAAGAAGAAAACATAGATCAAAGCAAAAAGATCAAAAATTGGAATGACTTCATATTTTAATGGCACAGTGAAATTAAATAATAGAGAACACCTCCAAAATTGAAAATCAAAAGGAAAATTATTTCCTATTTCAAGCATAGACCTAGCCAAATAATCAGTCTAATGTGGATGTAATGAAAACATTCAAACCCACCCCCAGCATATTCTCTCTCTCTCTCTCTCTCTCTCACACACACACACACACACACACACACACACAAACACACACACACACTTTCCTGTGAAACACAGGAGGCTCTGTTCCATCATACAAAGGAATTAATGAAAAACAAACAAACAAACAAAAAGTAAATCATGAGAAATGAGAAACTGGAGATCTCAAACAGGAGAGAAGCAATGGAAATCCCCAGAATCATAATCCTGGGGAGACCTCGGGATTATTGCTCTGCATGGGCATATCCCAGATAGAAGCACATGACTGGGCAAAACCATATCTCTCTTTTTTCTAAAATCAGATGTGGCAAAAGTGAACAAGATGCAGGCGCTGGGGTGGGAAGAAATGATAACAATCAGTATAAGGGGGTAAACAGAGGGACTTAAGGTCATGAGAACAAGTCAGCTGTTTGCAAACTCTGTGGGCACAGAGAGGACCAGGGTGAGTCTGAACTGAAGAAGGAACCACAGATTGTGGTCCTCTACCATAACCAATAATAGGTTCTCCTTTGCTCATAGATACATTTCACATATATACGAATAAACACTTATTGGCAGATAATATTAAAAATCACTATATTATAGCTGTCATTGAAGCATTTTTTGACTGGAGAGTGATAGAATCATTTTTGAATTTTAGAATGTGACATCGGCTCCAGAGTGCAGAATAGATTAGAGGGGAGTAAGATTAGAAGAAAGGAAACCATTTAGAAGATGGTGATAGTACAGGAAAGGTATTATAATCTGAATTTCAAACAGGGAGAATTGGAATGAACAAAGAGGAGGATCAAAGTATCTTTATAAAAAAAAAAACAGGAATAATGAATATAGAACATAGAGTGGCAAGATGAGAGAGAATGTTAATGGTTCCCAGATTTCTAGTCTAGACAACTGTGCTGATGGTAGTCTAGTGCTTTCTAGTCCAGGTAACTGCTGCCAAAATACAAGGAAAATGCAGGAGAAAGAGGAGGTAAAGAATATGTAAAGTAAGAAGTAAAGGATGTGAAACAATGGTGGATCATGAGGAAATATTGAGTATAGGAAGGTCTGAACACTAAAATAATTGCAACCTCAGAAAGATTATTTTGGAGATCAAATAAGTCCCATCTCCTTCAAATATGCACACTGACCAAGTATCATCTGCTCTGGCCAAATCTCATGGCCCTTTCTTCCAGAAAGACCAAAAGGAAGTCTCTAGGACAGAGACCCCAGAGAGAAGGTGGCAGCTAACAGGAGACCTGAGGCTGTCTTCTTGAGCAGTGGCCTTCCTATTATAAAGCATCAGTTCCTGTCCAGAGCTGACTTTGCTGCCATTCTGAACCATAGCTGCTATTGATTTCCCGTTATGCTCCTGGCTTTCCAATTTAGATAATCTGATTCAGCACCATGTTCTGATCTCAGCCTTGAAAATCAGGACATAGATCTTTAAATTTGAGAATATTTCAGTGGCTTACAGAATTTCGGCAGCTGTTTTTTTCACACATCAGGAAACATTCAGCAAATTAAAGAAATAAAGTAAGCAAGGTGCATAGCATTCTGTAATCCTATGTCTGGAATTCTTCAGTGGCTTCGGGCAACAAGTGTCATAAATTAGAACCTTACTTTGTAGACTGTAATTATCCTTAAAAATTGTATTTCCCCAAAGCATGAGTTATTTAACACCGAATTTATGAATTGGAATAAGAGTGTTTTTCATGGTTATTCAAAAATGTCCAGGCCCAACATTTCCCCTTAGTCCCCAAACAAAACAGTTCACATTCTTCCAATGAGCTGTTTTGTAACCTTGGCCCTCATCCATTTTCTCTTATTTTAAAGAGAACCTCATAATGGCATTCTGTAGTTCCGAGGTTGCCTCCAGCTAAGACTGTTCAGGGCAGATAAAGAAACCTATAAAGAAGGCAAGAAAAAGGAAGTGAATAGTATATCAACATGTTACCAAATAATTGAAGATTTTTATTAAAAATCCATTTATGTGAAATGAATCCCTTTTAAATAAAAGAGTATTCTTTGTGTTTTCTAAACTCAGGCATTAGAAATATCAATTTCCAGTACATGAAGCTATGTTATAGTTTATTCTATTCATAACTCCTCACTTTGGCTATTTTTTTTCAGGCTAGAAACAGTATCAAAAGTATTTCACCTTTCATACTATTTAAATGTCTGCCTATATATGCAATTCTACCTTTCAAAATAGCTATCTAAGCATCTCTGAAATATCCTATTATTTATCAACTGCTCAGAACACTTTTGTAAATATTTCATAGCCATGCAATGAAACCTCTTAAGATGTCAGATCTGTTTTAGAAATTGAGATAATTTACCATTACATTTATTCAATAATATTCACTTTAATAGATTGGCTGGTCAATATTCTACATTTAATTATATTCATTTAGATCCATTCTACATATGTATTATACAAAAAGCAAATTATATACGATTGTATGTCCACTGCCAATTCTTAATAGCAGGAAACCAGAACTCACACAAATAGATGGCTCTCTTTTTATCATCTGTGTTTAAAGTCCATGCTGTCATTGTTATTAATTTCTCCTGTAGGCAAAAATCTGAAGAAAAAAATATAAGACTTTGGAGCTTACATATTGCATTATCAATCCCATAGTATCATGAAAGCAGGTTCTTTATGTTCTCATTATTCTATCTTCCACACCTAAAATAGTCTTGTGCACACAGTGAGCTCTCAGTGAACTCTTATTGAACCAACTCTTGGTGCCTCCTATAAAAGATGCTAAGCAGATCATGCAGCAGAAAGAGCCCTATGCTAGGAAATGGTAGCTCTGCAAACCTGTCTGGATTTTGCTCCTTCCTGGGTGACACTGGGAAGATCTATGCGACTTAGAGACTGAGCATCTTCATTTGGAAAATTGAGATAAAATGACCTGTCCTGTCTCTAAGGAGGCATTAAGAGGATCAAATGGGGATAGGTCTATAAATATCCTAAAAACCCCAAAACCAAAGGATAAAAGAATGTCTGAAGAGAATGCAGGTCTCTTGTTTTATCTCAGCAATCCATGTGCCTCTGTGTCAGCTTTTAATTATTTGCAATCATAAAGGACAACCAAGGCATGAATAATCCCAAACTCTCGTGTTTGGTTTTGGAATTAAAGTGAATGTGTTCTGTGTAACATTTGGAGAGTACATGCTCAAAATTGGGAGATCATGCTATTAAGGTCAAGTTCTACAGCACCGGCTTTGTGGTAGTCTTATGAAAATCAGGATCCTTGTTACATGCTCAGCCTTTTCAGATGGTGCTGAGGCCAGCATCCTAAACACAGCTCTCACTTCAGCAAAACTGTAACTTTGTAGTGAAGATTCTGTGCAAGATTCTTCAGTCAACTTTGGAAACAGTCGTTTTATATACTTGTTTGCTTTAATGAATAGGAATTTGTTGTGTTTGTCATTGGGGAACTGAGGCAGTAGAAACTCATAGTTCTAATTTATCACTACTTGGCATATTATATGCAAATGAGGCCTACCCATTCATATATTGTAGTGGTTCACTTTTGAATAAATGAATATATCACACCATGAAGATATTGAGTCATATATCGAGTCTTTAAAATAAGTACAGTATTCATAGCTTCCCTTCTACTCAGTGATTCATCATCGATGAAACATGGTTTTATGATATTGTGTTGAGATAATTTATTTGTTTTCTAGCCTATGCATTTGTTGATTTGGTTAATAATTTTACCCTCTCTATGCAGCACTTGGGTTGGTAAACTATTCCTTGTAACTTCAGGAAGTGAAGTATTACCTACTCATTTCTCTCCCTTAGCCTCTGGGCTACACTGTAATTCTAACCTGTCCTACTTAGCTATGGACATATTTTTAAGTGACAGAATGCTCTGCATATTTACACTGGAGTATATATATGAGATGCAGGGGTTGATCAAAGCCCTTAAAATGGAGCACAGATGAAGAGAAAAGAGTGACAAAAACTGAGAGAGAGGCCCAACCCACTCTAGAGACATGCCCCCCAATCCCCTCTTCCATATGAAAATTCATCATCTTCCACTCCAAGTGTCTATTTGGGTCAGAAATCATTCGTATCTCTGTGGAATTGCTTCGATACTGGCTTGACTATGCCAAGGTCACAAAGTTAAACTAGTACTACAGCCAAGAGGTAACCCAAGAGACACTCATTCCACTTCATTTCCATGTGCCTACGGAGCCAGCCTGTAAGAATGATTTACTCAGGTCTGTCTCTGCCTTCCCCATGAGTAGCAATGACGAGCTCTGTAAGGACAGGGCTTCATGCTCCAACCATGGGAGGTGGGAGTCAGACAGGTCTGAGTTGAGAGCACAGTCTGGCTCCTACCAGTGTGGGATAGGATTATTATATGTAATACATGATGTTTTGCAAGGGTTTAATGAAATGATGCATGGTAAATACCTTAAGGCTTTTGCATGAATTAAAATTTCTTTTAACAGATTATGGCCAACAGGGACATAGGAATTTTGCCTTTGCTATCATTATAATAATAAAGGGTTAATAAGACTGAGGTGTTCTAGCATGTTCTATTGGAGATAAATGGAGGCTGCTTTGTCTTGTGTAATTCATTCAATATCTACTGCTTTCTGGTCCAAAGGCAAGAAGAGATTTGGCCATGCAATAAGTTAGTTGCATCCTCTCTGGCGAAATAACTCAGGGTAGTGTGTTAATCAGAATTGTGTTGCTGTGGCCAAAATACTTGACCAGAACAACTTAAGAGGAGGAAACATTGATTTTTGGGCTTCTGGTTTCAGAGGTTTAGTCCATAATAGGCTGACTCCATATCTCTGGGGCTGAGATGAGGCCCATCACAGTGGAAGGGCATGGTTGAAGAATGCTACTCAGTTTATAGGGCCTGGAAGCAGAGAGTTTGTGAGGTATCAGGGACAAAAATATAAACTTCAGAGGTCTGCCTCAGTGACCTACTTCCTTCAGTCACTCCCAACCTGCCTACAGTTATCACCCAGTTAGTCCATTCAAATTATTAATCCACAAAATGGATTAATTCACTGATTAGATTTCAGCTCTCTTTAGTTAGCTTTTGTGTCACTGTGACCAAAATACCTGACAAGAAAAACTTAGAGGAGGAAAAGCTCATTTGGGGCTCATAGTTTCAGAGGTCTCACTCCACAGTCAACTGACTTCATAGTTCTGGGTCCAAGATAAGGCAGCACATCATAGGGAAAGGGTCCAGCAGAGGAAAGCAGCTGAGCTCATGGAAGGGTCTGGAAGCATACAGAGAGAGGAAAAGACCACAGGAAGAACATCCCTTTTGGGATACCCCCCAAATGACTCACCTTTAATCACCCACCACCTGCCTACAGTTACTACCCTACTGTCCATTCAAACTAGAATACACTCAGGTTACACCTCTCACAATCCAATCATTTTACCTCTGAAATTTCCTGAATTAACACAGGAGCTTTTCAGGCCCACCTTATATCCAAACCATAACAGATGGTCTGCTACTTAACTAAAACGGAGCCACTCCTGAGACTGTGCTGTGGTTAAAGATGTAACAGGGCATCCTGCACTGAGCACAGAATCATGAATTATGGGACCTCAGCTTTGTGCCACCAGGCTAACTTGGTGAGTGTTTTAGTTGAGATATAAGGTGTCTTCCAAAAGCTCATGTGTGAGGCAATGAAGGAAAGTTTAGAGGTGAAATGATCAGGTTATGAGAGCTTTAACCTAATCAGTGCATTAAGCCCCTAATAGAGATTAACTGGGTGGGAACTGTAAGCAGGTAGGATGTGGTAGGAGTAGCTGGGTTCATGGGGGCATGCCCTTAGTGTTTATATTTTGTCCATGGTGAGGTGAGCTCTCTCTCTACTTCCTGGTGCCATGTATGAGCCATTTTCCTCCACCTCACTCTTCCGCCATGATATTCTGCTATATCTCATGCCCAGAGCAATGGAGCCAACCATCTATGGACTGAGACCTCTAAAAACACGAGCCCCCAAATATCAAATGAACTTTTTCTCCTCTAATTGTTCCTATCAGGTCTTTTGGTCACAACAGCAAAAAAAAAAAAAAAAGGCTGACTAAAACAGTGAGTGACCTTGGGCAAACCGCTTTCCTCCTCTTCTTTCCATTAGAGGAAATTAATTGATCTTATGGTCCCACTTCACAAAGATGTAGTGACGATGAGTGTAGAATGTCTGGAGCAGCTTCAGAGGAGAGCACCACAGAGCACGTAATTAGTTCTATAATCTATAATTAAGTCTGTGGGTAATGAGGAGGTATGAGAATTATACATTTGAAAACTAAACCTTGGGTTTTCTTTTTTCTTTCTAAAAAGAGTGAAGGTCCTAATTATGCCCTGTCTTATATTAACAGGGATGATGACCTGGAAAAACCCATTAGATAATGTTATAGAAGTTAATGTATCAGGTGAACATGATACCAAAGCTGCTGGGGAAATGATTAAAGAAAGACCAGATAGTTAAGGACTGAAGGCAAAGATGCTAAGTTGCTCTTGGTTCATGAGAAAAGGAATCTTATCAAAGGTTATTACAGATGAAAGTTTTAGGGTCTTACCATGATTTGGGAGGTGGGCATTAATGGAATGGTACTAAGCAGTAAGTATGATATAATACTCCAAGAACTCATCTTTCCAACCTTCCTGCACACCCACCCTGTCCACACACCTCAGGTGGAATGAGTGGAAGAAGGAATACAAGCAGCTGAGAGGCTCTAGCCCATGCAGTCGGCCCAGATGGGGAATGGCCAGTGGGGCCCTGGGAGCATGGGACACTTCCTGATTTTGCAGTCTTTGCCCACCTGATTCTGCCTTAAGGAGCATCCAGTATAGAATGGCATGCATGGACCTCCACAAAATATCTTTGCCACATTTCCAGTGTGCAGTGTGGATTAGACAGAGCTCCAAAATGCAGGTTCAGTATAGAAACAAGTTCAGTATTCAGTTAGTGGGAAGTGACTGGAACTTCTACGCCAGTTAGGTTTTACTTCTGTGTCAGCAAACTCTGGCTCTGGCCTGGAGTTTTCTTCTGTTCTTTTCTCTCCACCCTTCACAGTCAGGCTCAGCTTGCCTTGGGCCAATTCTGAGAATAGTGATGGGGATGACCATGTTTGTTTAAGCCACAAGCCAGCCACTTGGTTTTCAATGTGTCTCACAGGCCCTTTAAATACAGATTAACAGGTCATGGTTTTAACCCAGAGTTTATAAATAAAAACAAATAAAGTTCCCCCTTTTTTATTTTCTCCAGCAGATCCAATCCTCCTCACCAGCCTCTTCTTCCTTTGGGCTAGGGCCGAGTGGGTGAAAGAGATGTTAACTTAGGAGTCTTCCAGTCTAATTCAGTCCAAGTTATCTCAACTGGTTAAATAGTCCCTTAATGTAGTGCCTCAGTCTAACAGACCTCCCGGTTGCCTCCTGTATCCTCAGGTGGTTACTGGCTACGTGGAAAGTGTATTATCCTCCTGATGTACAGTAGGAAAGAAGCCCTGATCTCATGCAAGGTCTTCAACTCATGCCACCTGCACCAGCTTTTGGGCTGTTCCTGTTCTCTGGCTAGGATCTGGTGGATCCAGGCTTCACTAAGGAGTCCTGCCTTTGTTCCTGGCCATGTGCTGGCTGTTGTAGCTTCTGTGCAGCTCAGTCAGGCCAAGCTCCAGGAGGACCCAGCATCTCCTGTTGCTAGGTAGGCAGCGCTCACTGGTACATTCCATCCACCAAGGCCATGTGTGAGTCTTGAGAGGCCAAGCAGACCTGGAATTCAGGGTCATTTAGCTCCCGCCAAAAGAAGTCACCCTGGACGCTGACCACGGGAAACGGTAACTCTGGACCTTTCTGTGCCACATAAGAATTTAAGCTGGTGAGGAGCCCTAACACAGGCCCCTCCCTGCACAGAAGCACTGAGCTTCCCAGTTTATTTGCTGTGATTCTGCAATTGCCACTTTACACCTGAGCCTCATCACACAGTCCAGAGCAGAATATGGTCAAAAGCATCTGAGCTGAGAGTCTCAGTCAACATTCTCACTGTGCCTGTGAGTTTTCACCCGGCCAAGGATGATGCTCACAGCGTTTTCCTCAGTTTCTCCTGGAAGTGAATTTCTGAACACCTCAACAGTTGCTAATCTAGCTATGACTGACTTCTTCATCCTATTGTTTCTCTTCACTTTTGTTGAGAAATTATTCTAATTTTATTATCTTTCTCACTGGAGTCATCCTTTCCCCCAATCATCAGAGAGACCAGACATATATTGATTCTTAGGATCTTTGGAATCATTCATGGAATAAACTTTCGTTAAGCCTTGTTCTTTGTACTGTATCTCAGTTCATTTTTCTTGTTGTTATAACAAGGAATAGGTGTTTTATTAAGAAAAGTGCTTTATTTTGGTTCAAGTTCTAGAATTCCCAAATCTGGCGATCACATCTGGTGAGGGTCTCATGCTGCTTCAACTCGTGGTGGAAAGCAAAAGGAAAACACATGCTGAAGCAGCAAATGCCAGAATGGATGACAACCCACCTTCAAAGTCACGAATCCAGTCCCTACAGAGTAAGGAGTCACTCACTGCTGAGAGAAAAGCATTCATCTGTTCATGAGGGATTCTCCTCCATGACCCAAACACTTTCCAATGCTGTCACATTAAGGAAGTAAGCCACCACATGAGTTTCCTTGGTAACTAACCATAGCATTCTGGAAATTAAAAAGTGGATAAAATGTTCTGCTCTCGTATCTTAATCTAGTTAATGACAAAAAGCCGTCTTTATTTAACTTTTTAGATTATTTGGTTGGTGCATTCATGCAAAATTCTTTGAACACCTATGAGGTAGAAAGCACTTCAGAAGACATTATGTAAATGTATTGGGGGATTATTCAATGATGAATAAATACTGTCCCTCTTCACAGGAAATTTATAAACAAGTGTGGGAAATATACAGAAAAAAACAAACATTATCTACTGCACAAGACAAGTACTGTAGTGGCTGTGCAATTTAACTCCTGTGGAGATGGAAAAGAGAGAGCAATTTACTCTGACTTAAAATATTCCAGAAGGCCTTGTAGAAATCTTGATAAATCCTTGACATATGGGCCAAGATAAAAATTGTATTATATTTCAGACTTAAAAATAAAATAGAAGTAAAACACAAGCTAGTACATGACGGGGAAGGGCATGGGGGGATATAGCCTTGTGTGGTTTAAGCACAGGCTGGGTTGTTGGGTAGAAGAAGGGATGAGCTTGAAGATGTCAGATTTGTAGACTCTACATGTCATGTAGAATTTAGAGTTTCTTTAAATGGCGGCTTTGGGAAAGGAGAATGGCATGACCTGGCCTGTGGTTTAGGAGATAGAGTAAGAATCACCTGTTTGGAGCAGCAGAGTTACCAAGTGGGTGATTACTATGGTAATTCAGACAGTATTATGAAAGACTGAGACAGAAATAAGAATAGAAATAAAAATGAGAGGTCAAGTATAAAAGATATTGTATAGGTTCAACTGATATTATGGAATGCTTAATTGGAGGAAGGCTCAAGTAGGTCCAGGAGTTTTTCAGCTGGAAAGTTTGGGAATTAGGTGGTGCTGGGAGAGGGAGATATTATGAGATACTCAACTAAGGCCAAAATCTCACTGTCATATTCTGACAAATCTAAGGCCCTGTACTCCTTGTCTCCATACACAGGGGTGATGAGATCAAATCTCAGGATCCTAAATCTTAATCTTAACCAGTGCATTCTATGTAATATCATCTGTCTACTCTTTTAAAAAAATTTTTCCAGTATATTGCAAAACAGCATCAGTGAATATCTTGGGACATTAACAGAAGAAAAAAAAAAAAAAAAACACTGTGGATGAATCCAGTCAACCATGTGAAACAGAAGTGCTTGACACCCACATGTTTCCCCAGGAGTGTCTGCTGAATGAATGAATTGTAGCTATGCAAGAGAATCGTGGTGGTCTGGGGTTATATAGATCTGCATGCATGGTCCTAAGAGTATAGAAGACCATGGGAAATTTTGATCTCTGTGTGCATATCTTTCCCTTGCTTGTCTTTTCACTCTCTCTCTCACCACACATCTGGTCCCTATTCCTGAAACCATATATTCTGCCTCCGCTCCTTTTACAATGAATGAAAACAACCATATTTTTTTCTTCAAGGCCAATCCCTGTATTTTCTAATAGAACCTGGTAGAACCCCCTTTTTTCCAAGTTAAATCTTTTAACATTAAAGCTCTTAACGTTATTGCTTCTCAATTCTGGATTCCAGATTAACATACAAAACAAATAAATATATAAAACTTCCATGAAAGATTGCAATGGCTCCCAACACTTAGTTAAAACTTTCCCAACCCCTCATGTTTGGGGTCCAGCTAGAACCCATTTCTCCTCTTCATTTCAAAAGAGTGTTTACGCCCACCATGTAAATCTCCTTCCCTCCATTTTATTTTTCCTGGATCCACTCAAAACCTTTTATCTTTCTCTCTTTTGAGACTGATCTTGTCACTGCCATTTCAACCTCACTGTTGTAGGGGGAGAGACAATAATCAATAGTCTGTCCACATTTTCTTTGGTCTTAACAACTTTTTATGTGGTTCATCCTTACTTCTTTTTAATGCATTTCTCTTAATGGTTTCCATGAAGGTGTAGGCTCCTAATATTGCTCCAATCCCCAACCAGTCAATCTCAGTCTACTGTGAAGAGTCATTTTTAGTCAGTCTTTCTGGACCAGAACTCCTTTGAGCATAACGCCCTAATGCCCAAAGGATTCCATTGGTGTAACTTCCCCTATGCTCCTAGAATGTTTAGTTAAGCAGTATGCTTAGAATAAAGGAGGAAAGTAAAAGCATCTTCTTTGTTCAGAAGTTCAAATAAGAAACTCCAGTTGAGAAATGCTACTGTAAATGTCAGTGTGACCTAATGTTCAGTTCTTGTCTCTTTTCTCATCTCTAATTACCCTTACAACCTAGATGCTGATGACACCCAAAATCTCTATTTCTAAACCCGACTCTTCTTTTACTTCTAGAGACTTTTGAAATCTCTAGTTGAACTACTTGTAAAATGTGACCCAAAATGTGACCAGCACTGGGAACACCTAGGAACTCGTAGAAATGCAGACTCTTACACTTTGCCTCAGAACAGAGTCCAAAATCGCATTTTAATAAGATCCACAGGAAATTCACATGCATATGCAGGATTGAGAACAACTGGAGTAAAATAGCTCAATCTTAATATCTCCCAAATAGATCGCTTTATTCTCCCTTTGTTGCTGCTTAATATTGTAAGTTATCATTGGTCAAATTTCCCCTCTGTGATTCTGAAGCCTTTATAGCTTACCACTTATTTAGGACAAGCAAAACTATATCTTTTCACTAAAAGAGAATTTACCATAAAGAAAACTGAATGTTTCATGGCTTCTCACTGCACAAGCCCCTTCCAGGATGCTAGGATAGTGGACCTAGCAATGTGTTCACACAGTCATGTGTTTCCGTATAATTTGCCTCAGTAGTTTATGCAAATTAAGACCACTCTTACCATGTCTAGTTTCGTCACCTTTCTGGGTGATAGGGTGATCCTGGAATGAATATAGATATTTGGATATTTGGCTAGAAGGAGATTAAGTGGAGAGTGAATTTTAGTTTAGTATGGTATATTTATAAGGTAAAAAGGTCATTCTTTATGACCTATTTACTTTTTATTCTTTCCAGTATAAGAAGCTTCCAAGCATACGCTGATGGTTCATGGTGCCTTCCCCACCAACATCCTGACAAAGCTGCAGTGCCAGGTCTATCTCATTGATGCAAAAGTGTCTATGTGCTCAACCTAAATATCTACGAGCAGGGCAGGGGGAATCACATTTAAAGAATATGGAGCCAGAAGATAGTTTTTCAAGCTTGTTTTAAGCATCATCAAACCACTGGATTTTTTTAAACAAAAATTATTTGAAATAGAATTACTCAGAATTCCTGTATTATAAGAATCCCCTAATTATCTAAACAGTGACTACATACATATCACAAGACACAGGTCTTGTGCAGTACAACTGTAAATTTTTAACATTTGATCAACTATACCAGAGTAAAAACAGAATTATCTTTTTACCCTGTCTATTTAAAAAGGATATATTTCTTGTTTTGTGTTAAGGCAATCAAAGTATGTTACCAAAGAAAAGTATAAAAAAAAAAGTATATAGAATGTCAGCAATTTGTTTACTAAAAAGGATTATTATTGTATGTGTAGGTGATATGTATCATCAGCTTTACATATTGTGATAATATAAGTTAATAATTTCTTATTCAACTTTTGTATTCATAATTCATTATTTTTTATCTTAAAGAAGGCCCTCTAAATCCTTTATACTTCAGATCACAAAGTAACTTTGTCCCTTCCCCTAGATTATTGTTCTGAATTAAATCCTGTCACTATTTTCTGTATGCCTTTCTTAGAAAGGTAATTTTACATTGTAGCATCAAATAGAACTTGTAAATCTACAGGGTTCCTACTGGATACTCTTATCTAAAAATCTCACCAGTTTGGGCTTTAGTATTATACCAAGGAAATATCCATTAAACCTACCTCAAGTGAGGTGTTTTATTGGATTGGCTGTCCTCACCACCACTCATTTTTATTCTGAGGGGTGACAGAACCAGAAAACACTTCAGTCTGATGTAGATTCCCAGTTATGGCTAAAATCCCCCTTATGCATCTCACCAAGAGAGGATCCAGTTGAATATATGCAAAATTTAATTAGTCTCAAAAATCAAGTACTGCCTTTTTAGTAAAGAATGAACTTGTGATTGGAAAACAAAGGACAAGGCATTTCTTTCCATTTCTAGAAACTTCCACTCATAGCATGCATATGTTAATAGAACCTCAAATTAGGACTTACCCAGAGAAGCTCCCCAAATTTTGGCAAATGGCTGACAGCAGACTGGCGTTCCTCACTGTACACAAGCTTCCATAGGGAGTTATTCTTGATGATGTTGTTGTCTCCGCACTCTGCATCCTAGCAATCTTCAATTCAAGACAACACTCTTTTGAAATATGTTGTGAGGAAGACCAGTTACCACCTTCACTGTCTGAAGTCATCCTCATTCTCACCTGGGTTTCCACAGAAGCTTCTGTTTTCCATTCTCCCTACCATACCAGTGATTTCCTGATGACAGCCAGAGAGACCTTCCTAAAAAGCAAATCTCTTGCCTAAAATTATCTGGGGCTCCCCTTCAAGCATAGAATGAACCAGAGATTCCTTGGCTAGTCTTTTTCTCCCTTCCATACCCCGCTTCTACAACCAGCCCCTTTCTCAATGGTCTACCTATAGCCATTTCAAGAGCTTCCCTCGGAAGTTTGGCTTATTCTTGCCTCAGGGTTTTACCTTTGCTTTTCCCTCTGTCCTCAAGCCTTCTCTGCCTTTCTCTTTTACATAGTTCAGATGTCTGATCCAACTTTCTCTTTCTGTGGTAGAAGAAAATGACCTTGACCATCCTATAAAAACCTGACCCACTCACACATATGCAATCTATCTTCTGAGCATGTTGCATTTTTCTTCATAGCACTAATATTTATCACAAACTGTATTTTTTTCCTTAATGATGGCCTCCTTCCCAGGAGCATAAACTCTAAAAAGCTATGAATTTTTCTTTGTAGGCCCATTACCTAGAACTATGCAGAGGCTGGGTTCTGTATTCAGTAAGTGGTTATCATTAGAGTAGAAGGACAAAAGCCTTATAAAGATGATTGGCACTGTCCCCAATAATACTAGTGAAATATACTCCACTATGAAATTTTTAATACAAAGTAAATTATTTTTGAAACTTACAGTTTATACATTAAATATACGAGGAAAGTTCAAGATCAGAGCTAGTCTTCTCTCTTCCTGCTAGTGTTATTTTCATTACACCATGCATACAGCCTTCCTACATGATTTTAGGTGAGAATATGTTTATTCAAGATTCTACACACTAATTTAATAATCTGTAATAAAATTATGGAATATACATATACAATTACTGAATCAATACTAGATTACATTAATTTTACATATATAAATATAAATTACACTTATTATACTACATATAAAATTTACATGTAAGTTAATATGTAAATTTTATATAAATATAAAATTATAGACTTTATATATTATCACACTTAATTATGTAATTAAGAAATAAAGAAATCATATATGCATATATCTTTTCTGTAGTTAATGGAATTACATTTTTGAAATTTTTAATCAGTTTATAGTAAATCCTTAAACACTTTCCTTTAATAAAAGAGTTGTTCTAATTAACTAAGGTTTTCCTTAGTCCACCTACAAATTTAGAACTGTACTCTTTGATAATAGGCATAAACATGGCAAAGTAAATAGATGATGCTTATTCTTTAATCTTGATCACTATAACTAGTCCTACACCTAATTCTAGACTAAACATTTTCTATTCCATAGTAGTCGGGAAGTCCTGGCACAGAGCTTCCCCTTCAAGAAAACACTTGTCTGCAAGGAGTACTGTAAGCTAATAATCTCTTACAAGATTTGCCTCATCTTTACAGCCCAGGTCTCACTGGCTCCAGGTAACACCAGACCAGTGACTAAGCATGACTGAGATATTAACACTGGTCACTTTTGCTCAGTATATAAGTGAACTGCACAGTGGTCAACTCTTGCTTCAGACTTCCCTGTTCAACTGACCTAGGTTTTATGAGATATGCATCACAATCTGAAATCTTTCCCAGCTCAATCCTGTTTCCCCCTTCTTTTTTTCCTTTGCAGTTATTAACCCCAATAAACCTCTTTCCCTTCTAACTTTATTTTAGCACCTGCTTACAAGATGAACAAAATATTCCGCTTTCTAAATTCCTTTTTTTCCCTTCCACTTTGGAAAAAAATGTATTTCATCACATGACTTTGTACAGAATGTGTAATCATGCTGGCATGTATAACCTTGACTACATGTTAAAAGAAAAAGAAATACAAAGGAGACTTTGTTGCAAAGTTATTTCAATGAGCAAAGTGACTTCACAATCTATTTACCTTCTGTTTGGCTCATAAGAATGACTGTGCTTTTGCATTCATCCATCTGGGGTAGTGACATGGTGAGGGCTGTATTGTGATGGATGGGACTGTCAGAAACCCACTGAGTATTTAGATATTGCATTAGTGCATTACATTTACAAATAGCTGCACTACAGGGAAGTGTGATTGCCTCTTCTTCTGCGTGTTCTTCTGCATGTTAAGGAAATCAGCTGCCCAGAGTCATTTGATTGAAAGAAAATGATATATTTTCCTTTGCTCTTCTTACCACAGGTTTCTATACTAACCTGTAATGGAAGCAATGCTTTTGTCTATACAAGTCTTATTCTAAAAATGAATGTATGCTTTCAAGCTAGGATTAGATAATACAAATAGAGGTAACACAATTAGATTTGAGTCTACACTACAGACTATAAAAAAAACAATCACCATTGTCGAGGAGAGGCAGAGAATGAAAATTCACAAAGCCTCTCTACCTGATTTCTTGCTCAAGGATTTTAAAAGTCAGTCCTCCTCTCTTGAATGTGCCATTCTTTATTACATGTGTGTGATTTTAGGGGCTCAGTGCCTTTGATGGAGGAGCAACAGGGCTGGTGTCCTCAGGCATGCTCCTCATCTGCAATATGAAGGACACCTAACTACAGACATTTCCTTTGAAGAATGGCTTCTACTAAGGCTTTGTGCCTGGAACAGTGTTGATGTTTTATTTTTGAGATGCATATTACCAGATGCAATCCATGAGATTTTCTGACACAGAAATAGAAAGTGGTCATCATGCCATTAATTCTGCCATTCTGAAGAGGCAAGACTTGATTGAGGATCCCTGGTCTGTATATACTATACTGTAAATGTGAGTTGTTTTGCCTGGCACAGGAGCATCCCTTCCTACTGCCCATGATATATATATATATATATATATATATATATATATATATATATATATTTTTTTTTAAGAAATGGCCCTTTCTGCCTTCATATGTGATCTTCTTGGGAGGGAAATTTCAGGTGCCACTACCCACTTATAAATTAAAGACAAGGACTTTAAAACAAGTCAGTGAAACCTGGACACTGAAAATGTTGCAGTTTTTTTTTTCGTTTGTTTGTTTTTTATCTTAATGGCAGTGATGGGTTCTCTCAAAGGTTAAAATACAGAAACTGGTTCTGTTCTCTTTGTCCCTCTGTTCCTTCCTTTATTCCTACGTGTTTCTAAGCCTGGTCCCTATCCTGCTAACTACCCTTTGTATGTGACCTCTCCCACGGGCTCATGTGCTGCACACACACACACAGACACACATACTGGCATCCTTCATATAAATCTGTTGTTACACATGTAGCTAGGGTTGCTTTCTCTTGCTTATTACCAAGAACTCTATATCAATGTAATATACTGGCATATATTACAAATATATAAAGCAGATAAGCAGAACCCAGTCAGGTATTTGTCCCAGAACTCGAATATTCAAACTTTTCAATTACTCGTGTGAAGAAAGGATGGCATGACAGATGTTTTCATGTAAAAAGGGAGCCATATCGAGTGGCTTCCCATAAATTTTCCTTGTTTTCTTCTAGTCTTTCCTTGCTTTTGAACTGTATTAGTATGCTGTGTTCATGCTCACACATTTGAAACTTTTAAGTCTCTGTGGGAGACAGGTCACCAGGATGAGAATGGGCTCCCTCTCATCCTACTTCCCTTGATGAGCTGAGACTTTTGAGAGCCTGCCTGACAACTTCTTACTTAAAATAAAAATGCATTTCTGCCCAAGAACATTCTGTTGTATCCTTCAGGTGCTCTTGACAATAGTTTCAGATTTAGCCACTTAACACTGAAAATTTAGTGCCAAGGTTTTTATTGACTAGAGAACAGAGGTAAGTAAGCACAATAAACATCTCTCCCTCATCACATCGGAAAGATGCTTAATGTGCAGTGGAATCTTTTTAAAGAAGCAAAATGGGAATTTTGGTGTGAAATTTTAGTGCTGGGATGCTATATAGTTTATAATTCTATATATACTCAGGATTTTTATTTTCAACATGAAGAAAATAAAAATTGTTTATAACAATGTGCTAGTGTACTTTTTTTTGTACAAGCGTCCTTTGTTTTACAAGTAACATAAAACTGGACAGACTAACATGTATGTCACACATGGATCAGGCTTCAACAGCATCAGGGGATGATGCTATTATTGGGGTCTATGTCTGCCTATTTAAATTTTTCTTATTTTCTCCCTCCTCCTATGGTATTTTTTTTTCAGGAAAGCTTCATTCATAATAGAAAAAAAAATTGGCTACTACATTCCCAGGCATAAGGCCTTACCTACTCAATGTCTAGAGGAAGGTAATATACCTTTATAGCACAATTTGAAGAAGATGACCTAAGACTCAGTCTCACTTGATGTATTGGATCACATACTTACCACACACCAGTCACTATAATCAGGGTCATGGGATGTGCTGATTGGCACCAGATTCGAGCATGTGCCTACCACAAACCAACCAATAAATCCAGGACTGTGGACCATGCTCATTGGTCTATCTAGGTCTTTTGTCCTATCTCTGGAGCAACAGTGGGTGCAGTTCCTCCAAAATGACATGAATTCCCAAAAGAAACCTGCATTCCCAGGCATAAGGCCTTACCTACTCAATGTCTAGAGGAAGGTAATATACCTTTATAGCACAATTTGAAGAAGATGACCTAAGACTCAGTCTCACTTGATGTATTGGATCACATACTTACCACAAACCAGTCACTATAATCAGGGTCATGGGATGTGCTGATTGGCACCAGATTCGAACATGTGCCCACCACAAACCAACCAATAAATCCAGGACTGTGGACCATGCTCATTGGTCTATCTAGGTCTTTTGTCCTATCTCTGGAGCAACAGTGGGTGCAGTTCCTCCAAAATGACATGAATTCCCAAAAGAAACCATCATACGAGGAAAAAGAAGAAAATGGCAACACAGGTAACCAACTAGTGTCCAGTCATCCCCCTATGATTAGTCATTGTAATATAGGAACAAGAATTATAGCTTGATAAAAGGTGAAATATTCCACCAAACCATTAATTTTTACTAATGCTTTGTCATTACGAAGCGACACAAAGGTACTTCATAATGGGGTGGACTGTCCAAAGTGGCATAGATCTGTATGTCTCATAAAATTATTCATAAGCATTCCCTAGAAGTACTGGACTAAGAAACATTCATCCACACTGATAGAACTCACAAGATTCTGTAAAATATAACTCAAAAACCAGTTTGTCTGATGAAATGAAAAAAAAAAAATCGTTTTTAAAAGAGATGAGATCCTTGCCTGGAAGGAGAGCTAATCATCAGAAGAGGTATGACAATAGTTTTACACTTCAAGTATTTAGTGGCATCAGACCAGGCTACTGTAGTCAGATACCTTCACCTTCTGGACAGGATCTGAACAGGTGAGTGTTTGGGCAGGCTCAGGGCTGGACCATTTTTTGAGTGCCATGTTTGCCTTGATGCCTCCCACTTTTCTATGCTCTCTGGCTATCAATACCTTTTTCGGAATGACTCTTTTTTTTTTTCTATAGATAAACTTACACCTTCGATTAAGGGGATTTTTTAGTCTAAGAGCCATTCTGTGTATTCAAAATATATTCATCTATTTTGAATAACTATGTCAATTTAAATTTTAACCTTATTGGATAAAGGTCTGATTTTTGCTTCCATATATGATGTAAACAGTAGTCTTCAGTGGGCTTTCATTGAATTTGTTAATTTAAGAGATGTAGAGGGAAACAAAACTTCTTGATTAGCTACAATTTTCTGGTCATCATGCATGCCCTATGTTATCTTATTTTTACACTATAATAGCCATGTGACATAAGAGCCATAAATCAAATTTTATAGAAAAAGATGCTAAAAGTCAACAAGGTCTAACTCTACCTCAATGTAAAACAACTAGTAAGTGATAAAGTAGTTTCAACTGTACGTTGGAGATTTTTTTTTTTTTTTTTTGGTACCGGAGGTTGACCTTAGGGGCACTCAATCATTGAGCCACACCCCCAGCCCTATTTTGTATTTGATTTAGAGACAGGGTCTCACTGAGTTACTTAGCATCTCACTTTTGCTGAGGCTGGCTTTGAACTTGAGATCCTCCTGCCTCAGCCTCCCGAGCTGCTGAGATTACAGGTGTGCGCCACCACACCTGGCTTGTTGAAGATATTTTGGCAAGAAGAGATTCAGAAAACATCTTCTGGTAGGAAGAAAAAAGTATAAGTGAAGCAAGGAAGTAAATAGAATGTTTAAGGAATAGAAAACTGCCACTGGAGTGAGTTGAAGACTTTCAATGGCAGACAGAGAGGATAACAAAATTTGGAAAACAATAGGGAGCCATTGACAGTTTCTGAGCAGGGGAAAGATATGTTCAGATCTTTACTTTGTAAGGTTTATGTGGATGAATAGAGTGGATTGAACTTGAGTAAAAAGAAACTAGACATATAGAGACACATCAGCTAGGTGCATTAAAACATATGGAGTGCTAAGCCAGGGCACAATAAAGAAAACAGAAAGGAGAACAGTGGTTTCAAAAAGGGCAAAGGCACAATCTTTTTGATTTGCTAAGCATGAAAAAGGAAAGGTCCGAAAAGATGGAAATGTCAAAGCAATAGTAGAATATCTACCTAGGGTTCCCTCTCAAACCCCACAGTGGCAGGGAGCTAGTTTTCTAAGTATCTCTTTACCCAAGAATCTCCCCTAGAACTATAAAAAATAATTTCTGAACTCCACCAGAAGGATCAAGTCCATCTCTTGAATGTGTATATATGTGCGTGAGGGTAGTGGTGGTATATTGGCAGGAAGGGGAAATTCTTGTTTATTAAAAACTTTCCTTGAGATTCTGTGATCAATTTTGCAGTCAGGGCTGAGTACTCAGCTACAGAATGACATCCACACTTCTTAGTAAAACCATGGAAAAATTCCTGTGATCTCTCTGACTTCTTCCAGACATAGGGAAGAACTCAAAACTAACCCAGTAAGCCAGACTCTTAAGTGGCCTGTGCCTGGGCTCCTACTGCCTCTTTTTCCGGAATTCTCTCCCACTGCCTGTCTGCCTGGTAGGCATAGATGCAGGAACCTGCTCAGGAAGTCATGGTTTACCCCATCAGAAGCAGGCATAACTGTCACCTTATGTATACTCTTATTGCTCTTCTTGTTCTTATTTGCCCTTGTGTCAAGCTCCCTCTATTAATCAATCTTACTGTGCCTAACACTGCCCAATTGACATTAATTAAATGATGCCTTCAAGAATATGCTTGGGGTTGGGGAAAATAAAACCGTGTCATTGTCATCAGAAACACAAAAGGTAATAAATGGCAAAGAAGCAAGGAATTAACTGTTGAATTGCTATTAAGTGTCTGGTGCCTTGCCATCAATTTGTTTAACATGTGGAGAGGTGAATTTTGATGGGGATAATAGCTAGTTCCATTTGGAAAGATTAGTTTTAAGTACCAGTCAGATACCCAGGTGGAGGTGCCCAGCAGATCAGTGAAATGAGAGACTTATGTGAATGAAGGGAAAAGGCCATGAGATTATGAGAATCCTTTAACACTATTATTTCACAGAGAGGAACAAATGTTCTTGCTATGCCTTCCATGTGAGTATTGCCAATCCCGAAACTTCCAGATGAGGACAAATTAGTGGGGAGGAGAATGCAGACAAGGCATCCAGTTCTCCCCTGGACACTCTCCTCCCCAAATCTGAGCTGTAGACTCTCAGGCTTCCACACAGAACTTCTGTACAGGCCTTGCCTTCTTGAAGTGTGAAGAAATACAATAAGTTGTAACCAGCTTTTGTCTGGGAGCATGGAAGTTAATAATTTTTTCATGTTAATATTTCCACATTTCAATCTGATTATCTGCTAAATGAGGTTACAAGTATGTCACCTACATATCTCAAAGGATTATAACTCACATTAGCATATGCAAAGGAGTTTTGTTAAGTGCAAAGTGATATAAAATGAGAAGTGGCTTTTTTTTCTATCCATAGCAAAATCTTTATCTTGTGTCAATTCTATTAAATTTTTTGGTGCCTATGCACCACCAAATATCACTGAATTCAGCATTCTTATTATCTGTACCCATAGTTCTAAATCACCTTGATAGGTATTCAAACACACACACACACAATCGAATAGTTTACAGCAAATCAAAGTTAACACTTTTTCTTTTGACTTTTCTGTTCAAGCAGAGTATATGTATTTTTCTTCTAAGGCTTGAGACCTTTACCCAAAATTCACAGAGGCTTGCTTTATGCAGGCAACAGGAAGTAGAAAGAGCAGGGTTAATTTTTCTTTCTGGAAGAGCGGCTACTTCAAAGCACCAGCACGAGTGGTGTGCCACCAGACACCTCTGGAAGTTTTTTGCTGGTCATTGAAAGTCAGGGATTCTAGGATTTCAACATGAGCTGGGAAGAGAGTTAACCTGAGCCACTAGCTGTTAGTCACTTCTCCCAATCTCCCAAAGAAACCAACTGCACTCACAGGACCATCAGGCAATGACATGCTGGTGGTATGGGAGGTGACATTGATCTGGTAGGAATAAAGCAGTTGGGAATGTTATCTCTGACTCCTCAAATCCACCTGGATCACATATAGACCATAGTCAGGCCAATCATGCTTTTAAGAAATTACCTACAGACTTATAATTTTAAACTTGTTCTTAAATTAGAAAAAATGAGTATTTATTTGACATTGTCTTTCTATTACTCTGTGTATTGCCTTTATTTATTTAAAGTAACCATCCACAAATAAGACATTCCCTATTATTTTGTTGCAATTATTCTCTGAAGAAGACTGCACAAGGAGGTTTTCCTATCCCCTTGTGGGAAATGGAAGAGGAAATAACATTTATAAATTACTTCTTTACACCCAGTGCGGTGGTGCAGGACTGTGATCCCAATAATTTGGGAGGCTAAGGCAGTAGGATCTGAAGTTCAAGACCAACCTGGACAGGTTATTGATACCCTGTCACAAAGCAAAAAGGAGTGGGGATGTGGCTCAGTTCCAAAGTGCCCCTGGGTTCAATCTCCATTGCCACTTCTAAGATTACAACTATTACTAATAATTATACTACTGATAAAGATAAATTGCCTCTTCATGCTAGGTAGAGTGCTAGGTTTCTCTGTGGAGCATACTGGATTTCATTTTCACACGACACCAGGTTCTCATACTTTGAAACTTTGAGTGTTATTTATGTGTCAAATGTTTGCAAATGTTCTTATGAATTGTGAGGTGGGAGCTTATCCTGGCTTACCTGAGAGGTCCTTAAAGAGTCCTCAAAACAAATAGGAAGAGGGATATAGTACATATACTATATACTACACATATAGTAGAGAAAGAGATGTGAAGATAGAGCAGAGAAAAATTTTAAAACACTGACCTTGAAGGTTGGAGCAATGTAGCCACAAGCCACACAATGCCAGCTGCCGCAAGAAGTTGCCAAAAGCAAAAAATGGACCTTCCCCTAGGCCTCAGGAGGGTTTCAGACATTTAACTTTTGGTGCTATGAAAGAATAAGTTCTTGCTGTTCCAAGCCACCCAACTGATGGTGATCTGTTACAGCCACAATAAATTAATATACCCACAGTAATAACCCAAGACCCAGCTGTTTTTTGACTCCATTCCCTTTCACATTTTTATATGAAATTTCTGGGGTATTAGGAGCTGAACTGGACGTTGTATAGTAAATATAGGAGTCCTCACATCAGCTCTGGAATCAGACATTCTGGGTTCAAATATTCCTACTCCCAGTTCTGGCTGTGACTTAACCTGTTTGTGTCTCAGTTTCCTTGGTTAGAAATTGGAAATAATAATTATATCACATGGGCATACTGTGAAGGTGAAGTTATGATCATCTAAAATGCTAATAAATCAACTGAAATACAATGCTTATTAAGTATTATTGGTTATTATCACTAGCATATATTTTAATCAGGTCATATATACAAAAATATAAATTACATATGAAATTCAATTAAAATATATGCTAACAGTTCATATCAATGAATGCAAAAGATTATGTTAGCTATATGTTTATTAAATATTTAATAGGACTCAGGAAACTGCTTCATTTCCCTTTCTGAAAAATAAGGATAATAGTAGTGATGTTAAGAGAATTAAGTGCAGTGATTCCCATTAAGCAGGGCATATGGTAAACATGGGATGCAGTTAGTCCCTCTATGCGTTATCTCAATCTGTGCCATGGCCCTATGAAAGTGGTACTATTACTACCCAAATTTACAGATGAATATTGGAATAATTTGTTCAATGTATACAGCTAGCATTATCTGAGCCTAGATTCAAGCCCAGATCTGTCTGGGATTACAATCTGAAAGTCTCATCAATTCTACCTTCCAATGAAAAGTAACTTTTACCATTTTGGACTTTATCATTTCAGGACAGATGTTAGTGTACTCTTACCCATTCATGAGATCTCTAAGTGATTTCTCTACCCAGAGAAATGTCTTATTGCTGAGAACACACACACAAAAAGCATGTTAGCAGTTATCCTGTTAGAATTTTTCAGGCAGTAAAAAACATTAATAGATAATGTCTTTCTACATGTAAAGTGGTAAATATACTTGAAAAGTTAATGACTCTATACTATATGATAGCATTTCCCATGCAATTACAAAGGAGCCTAAAAATATGAGAATACTGAATCCACAAATACTTGGGAATTATCTTACAGGAATGTAGAATTGGTTATTAATCACCAAACAAAGCTGGTTTTACTTATGACACACTAATAATATTTCCTGAGTTTTCAGATTTATTCATTGATCTCCTCATTTTGGGGTGAGTACTGAGGATATGCTGGTCATGTGATAAGACTGAACAAGGTCCTTAAATAAAGCATACTTCCTGGTATTGGAAGATGGTCATTCAATCAGCCAACTAATTGGAAAATATCAAATAATAAGTGAATGTTTTGCAGAGAACAAAAAAACAGGTGGTAACAATCCATCTATTAAACCATTACTGGTCATTCATTAGTAACCACTGTGAGAAAATAAAATAGAAAAATCATCTACCCTTTTCCCAAGAAGCTTGAAACCTGGTTTTAATTTTACTAACTGTGAAACACTATGAAATGTGATACAGAAAAAGTTAAGATGTGTGAAATGTGGATGAATATCACTTATATAGGGTGAGGAATTTTACAGAAGCTAAAAAGGGAGATCTTCAAGGATGAGTAAGTGTTATGGTTTGGGTATGTGGTATCTTCCAAAAAGCTCATGTGTTAGTCAATTCGGGAATGTGCAGAGGTGAAATGATTTAATTATGATCTATAACCTCATTGGTGGTTAATCCAATTAATAGAGTACAAATTCAAATGCATTATTGTATTGTACCTGTAGGTAGTTAGATGTGGCTAGAGGAAATAGGTCACTGGGGGTGTGACCTTGGACTACATCTTGTCCCTGGCTCCTCCCTCTCTATTCTTCCTGACTCCCATGAACTGAACAGCTGTCTTCTGCCATACCATTCCACCATGATGATCCACCATGACCATCTGCCTCACCTCAGGCCCAGAGCAACCGAGTCAGCCAGCCACAGAGAGAACCTCTGAAACCAGGTATTTTGGTAACAGTGACAAAAAGCTGACTAACACAGCACAGGAAGTGACAGAGATTGGCAATGAGAAAAGGTAGCCCCCAAATAAGAAGAGTGTGGGCAGAACAGAAAGTGAGAGTAAACAGTCCAGCTGGACTGCTCTCTGAGCTGCTGTCTGCATTTCTCCATTTGACTGGACTGCTGCATGAACTCCCTTCCCAACCCCTATATATAAAGAGTTAAATTATGCTGTTTTTAAGTCCTTTAGGTATAGTCTGAAAAAATAAAATCAATAAAAGAATTTTTTTTAAAAAAAGAGTTAAATTAAATGAAGGCTCAAAACATTCCATAATATTTACAAAGTGTGGAGCCTAGAGAAGGTGATATATATGCTTTCTGAGAGTGCAGTCATTTCTTTTTTCCCCCTTCTCAGATCCTTAATGTTTCATCTATGCTCCAGCTAAGACACTCATAATATTCTACTTTGAATTCCAGATACCAAGATACCTGCTACCTCTTCTAATAAGCTGCAAGTGCCTTGAAGGAAGAATCCATGTCTCTCTTATTTGTATTGCAGTGAATTGCACTCAGTAGACCTTAAATAAATGTTTGTAAATTTAGTTTAGGATGTGCCATAGTATTTGAGACAGTCTAGTAAGAAATTGGACATTAACTACTCAATTCTGCCCAATACCCATAGTTAGCTGCCCACCTCCTTTGGTTGCCTAATAGCTAATTATCAAGACACGTATTAGATTATTACAATATTAATACAGTTCATTTGTTAAAATGACCCAAATTACCAAGATGAATACTTCACATCCCAGTCATTTCAGGCATATTAATATCAACAGTATAACTAAATTATCATAAAAAAATTATCAAAAACATTTAAAAAAAAAAAACAGGTGATCCAGGCTGTAAAAATTTTTTCAGTTCCCAGGTGAAACCATATAGTCTTCTGATGTACAGAATTGGGAGATAAAAAATGAGTGTGTTGTTTCAAAGCAGTCCAATTGTGATAGTGTAGTATTGCAGGAAGAGGGAAGTAATACAAATATTAAAAGACAACCTATAATTGTTGACAAAGGAATGGCTCAAAAGGGATCATTTTTATTGCCCTTTGTTTTACTTTTTGTCCCTGTTTAAAAGATATTAAATTCTTAAGGCACTAGGGAATTCAGTATATTCCATGTTATGATGGGAAGAATGTGATTTTCATTAGACATACTTGTAGAAGTCAGACATTATAGGATTGGATTTTACAATGTTTTTAGTTCTAAAATTCAGTAAAACACAGTGTGTGATCTGAGCTAAAAACCATGAATGACTGTGGGATGTGGGATGTGTGTGTGTGTGTGTGTGCATGCTCATTAATGTCTCTTTATAAAAATGCTTCACCAAGTTTTTATATTAAATTAAGTAATTATCCATTTAATTACATACATTTTCTTGCTAATTTTCATTCAATTATAATAAATTTGATTCAGATTACAGTAATTGGGACTTTAAAGTTATAAACAAAATAAATATTTTTAATGACTTGTATAACACATATGGAAGTTTAAATCAAAATGATTTCAGTAAAAGAGAAGTTTTGCTTGTTTGTTTGGTTGGTTTGGTAATCATTTAGCTCCTCAAACTTGAATCATGATGTATCAGACCTGAATCATCCTATTTGGGAAGAACAACCATGATGTCATTAAATGTACAAATAAATGAAACTTGCTCAGGATGCTCTGGATGTCCATTTTGAAAGTGGACAGAGTGCTAATTCCTTAACAAATTCATTTGTAATTGTATTGTTTCTAAAGAATGGCTCATAAGGGCCAAATATGTTTTGAGAAGAACTTTAAGATTATAAATGAAAAATTACAACACCCGAGTTCACAATCCCCTTTTCTTCCTATGAAAACATTTTCTTTTGATGTACAGACCTTTCCTCCCAAGGTCTAAGTCTCTTCTAGGGTGTTGTAGATGTAGAGTTCACATCAGCTAATGTATTAAGTATTCTTACAACCACAGACTTTGAAATGAAATTTCTTCTTTCTTTCCAATTGTAGTATATCATTTAAACTATGGGATGGTGGATGAAAAAACAAATCATGTGGACTTCTCTTTTTGACTGAATATGATGGGGAAGGTTGAAGGTTGGGAGACACATGTAGCATTAGAAAACCATGTACATTATGTATTTGTTCTTACAAATCAGTTTATTCATATAAACCAGCAAAGGGAAAATTAGCCTCTGATTTTATATATCATTAGAATATAATTGTAAATTACCTCTCTGATGATATGCTTGGATCTTGACTGTTCTTTTTTTTTCCCTTATTTTGTTCTACCTTCTGCTTATGAGAGAAAACATTTACACCTTGATTTTTTTGAGTCTGGCTTATTACACTTAGCCAGATGTTCCCTAGTTCTATTCATTTATCAGTAAATGCCATAATTTCATTCTTCTTTATGGTTGAGTAAAACTCCATTCTGTGTGTGTGTGTGTGTGTGTGTGTGTGTGTGTATATATATATATATATATATATATATATATATATATATATATATATATAAAACACATTTTGGTTTGGGTTTTCTACAATTTAAGTCAATGTAAATTTAAGAAGACATAAAAAGATGGAAATATATCCTATGGATTATAAGAAAAAAATGATAAAATGTTGACATTACACAAAGCATGTATAAAGTCAATGAAATCTCTATCAAAATATATTCTCTAAGAACTAGAAAAAATTCCTAAAGTTATATGGCACCAGAAAAAAACCAAATCACCAAAGCCATTTTAAACAAAAAGAACAAATCAGAAAACATTATACCAACTGACTTTCAAAAATACTACAAAGCTATAATGATCAAAACAACATGGTATTGCCATAAAGACAGATAAGTAGACCAGTGTCACAGAAGAAAGAGTGTAGAAGTACACCCATGCATCTACAGATGACTTTTTCTTTTTAATTAGTTTATTTCATTTAGTTATATATAATATTAGGGTTCATTTTGACTTAATTGCACTAGAATGGAATATAATTTGCTCCAGATGTTCCAATTCATTCACCCTTTCCCTCCCAACTTCCCTCCCACTGTTCTTTTTCCGCTTTTAATCTTTCTTCTATGTATTTATTTTTAATTTATTGCATGATGGATATACATAAAAATGAAATACACTGTGGTATATTCAGAAAGCTATATAGTAAGATTTACTCAAACTCACTCCAACATTTCTACCATTTCCAATACCTCCTCCTTCCCCCTCAATCCCTTTCCTCTTCTCCCTTCATCTCTCTTATATTTTTTATCCAATCTTCCCTTTTTTATTTTTCCCCTTATTTTAGTCTAGTTTCCACATATCAGAGAAAACATTTAATGCTTGACTTTCTGAGTCTGGCTTATTTCACTTAGAATGATGTTCCCAGGTTCCATCTATTGACAAACAAATGTCATAATTTTATTCTTTTGTATGGATAAATAAAATTCCATTGTGTTTATATACTACATTTGCTTCATCACTTCCTTTGTTGACAGGCACCTGTTGATGGGTTGGTATCATAGTTTGGCTATTGTGAATTGCGATATATAAATATTGATGTATCACAATTTCTTTTATCCATTCATCTTGCATCTGTGATATTTCCATAACTTGATTGTAAATGGTGTTACAGTAAACATTGATATGCCTATATCACTATAGTATGCTGATTTTAGTGCTATTGGATAAATACCAAGGAGTGGGATAGCTGGGTCATGTGGTAGTTTCATTCCTAGTCTTCTGAGGAAACTTCATGCTGTTTTCCAGAGTGATTGTATTAATTTGCAGTCCCACTGACAATATGTTAACATTTCTCTCACATCCTTGACAGCATTTATAATTACTTGTATTCTTCATGATTGTCATTGTAATTGGGGTGAGCTAAAATCTCAATGTAGTTTTGATTTTCATTTCCCTGATGCTAGGGATGTTGAATACTTTTGTAGACATTAATTGACCATTTGTATTTCTTGTTTTTGAGAATTGTCTCTTTAATTCTTTTGTCCATTTATTAATTGGTGTGTGTGTGTTTGTGTTAACATTTTTGTATTCTTTATATATTCTAGGTATTAATTTCCTGTCAGAGCAGCAGCTGGCAAAAATATTTTCACATTCCTTAGGCTCTCTCTTCAGGCTCTTAATTATTTACTTTTCTGTGCATATGCAGCTTTTTAATATGAAGCCATCCCTCTTACTGATTCTTGGTTTTATTTCTTGTGGCTTGGGGGTCTGGTTCAGGAAGTCAGTTCCCACGTCAATGATGAGCTTGTGTTTTATTCTAGCAGTTATAAATTTTCTCCTAGGTCTTTAATCCACTTTGAGTTGATCAAAGAGATCTAGTTTCAGTGTTCTACATTAGATATCCAGTTTTGCCACACTATTTCTTTAAAAGGCTATCTTTCACCAATGTATATTTTTAGCACCTTTATTTGGTATCAGGTGACCGTTTTGATGTGGAATTGTTTCTGTGTCTTCTATTCTATTCCGCAAGTCTTCATGTCTGTCTTAATGCCAATACTATGCTGTTTTTGTTACTGTAGCTCTGTAGTAAAATTTGAGTTCTGGTATTATGATGTCTCTAGCACCTCTCTTCTTGCACAGGATTGCTTTAGCAACTTTTGGGTCTCTTGTTCTTTCATATGAATTTTGGGACTTTTTTTCTAGTTCTGTGAAGAATTTTATTGGAATTTTGATATGTATGACATTGGATCAGTGTAATACTTGTGGTAGTATGATCATTTTGACAAGTTTTTTGAGGTTATAGTGAATGAAATAGTTTTTCTGGTATCTTTCTAAGCTGATTTATGTATGTTGATTCTGTATCCTTTTACTTTGCTGCATTTTGTCAGCTCCAGAAGAAAGAAGTCTGTTGATGGGAGGTTTTCTAGATCTTCTAGATAGATAAAGGATCATGTCATCAGCAAACAAAGAATTTGACTTCTTTTCCTATTTGTATCCCTTTTATTTCCTTCTCTTGTGTGATTACTCTGACTTGAGTTTTATAGGTTGAACAGGAGTAGTGAGAGTGGACATCATTGTCCTGTTCCTGATTCTAGATAAATGGATGTATGTTATATCTATTTAATAGTATTTTTTAGTTCTGAAAAGTCTTAGTTTATGTCTGGTTGACTTATCTAATGTTCAGAGAGGTATGTTCAAACCAGTATTGTTTTGTTGTGATCTATTTCATTATATATATTGAGAATGGTTTATTTTATGTACATAGGTGTACCAATGTTTGTAGCTTATGTATTTATAATTATTATACTTTGCTGTTAAATGATTGCCTTAACCAATAGTAAGTGACCTTCTTTGTTTATTATGATTAATTTGTCTTGAAGTCTGCTTTGTCTGATCTGAGGTAGCTAACTCCACTTGCTTTGGGTCTCCATTGGCATGGTATTTGTTTTCCATACTTTCACATTTCACTTTTGAATATCTTTGCCCAAAATGTGATATATGGTGTTTCTTTGCCCATTTTGTCAATGCATGTATTTTGATTAGAAAATTTAGATCATTTATATTCAGTGTTATAGAAAAATGATTTTTATTTTCTCCCATTCTGGTATATTTCTATTGTTTACTTCACACTTGATTCTCCATTAGTTGACCATTTTTTTCCAGTGAGATTCATTCCTGTGCTGGTTCTGATTTTTATCCTCAATTGCTTCTGCATGAAACATCTCATTGGGTATGTTTTATAGTGCAAGTTGAATCGTTATGAACTTTTTTCATTTCTTCTCAGCATGAAAGGTTTTTATTTCTTCTTGAATTCTGAAGGATAACTCTGCTGAATATTGTAATATTGATTGGTACCCATTTTTTTTTCAGATTTGGTATATATATATCATCCCAAGTCCTCATGGGTTTTAGGGTCTAGGCTGAGATATCAGTTGAAATTTAAATTGCTTTACTTCTCAATACAACCTGCCATTTTTCTCTTTCGGCTTTTAAAATTCTCTTTACTTTGTATATTAGGCACCTTAATAATGTATCTTGAAGTAGATCTTTTTTGATCTTGCCTATTTGGGGTACTAAATGCCTCTTGTATTTGGATTTCCATCTCCTTCCTAAGGCTTAAAAAGTTTTCTGCTAAATCATTGAAAAAAAATTGTGCATTCCTTTGGTTTGTATTTTGGTGCCTTTGTCTGTGCCCATGATTCTTAGAATTGGCCTCTTAATGTTAGGCCAGATTTCTTGAATATTTTGGTCATGGTCTCTTTATATGTTTTCTTTATTGTACACTTTATTCTCAAGATTATATACTTTGTCTTCAAGGCCTGAGAATCTGTGTTCAAAGTGGTCTAATCTTATTGGTGATGCTTACAATCAAAGTTTTTATTTTATTTATTGAATCTTTCATTTCTAGGATTTTTGTTTGATCCTTTTTCAGAATATCTCTGTCATTATTAAAAGGATCTTTCACTTCATGTATTTTCTCAATAAGTTTATTCCTTAAATCTGCTGTTAGCTCATTGAACATTTTAATTATGAACTTTCTAAGTCCTTTCCTCAACATTCCCCCACTATGGCCTCATTGGGGTCAGTTGTAGAAGCGTCTACTATTTGGGGTGGTTTGTTCCCTGGATTTTTTGTATTGTTTGTGAATCTATCCTTCTGCTAGGATAACTATCACTTCTACTTTTATGAAAGTTACTATTTAGTGAACTTGTTTCTCTTACATGCCCCACACTGGGTGAACATCCAGGTACTGATGCTCCCCGTCAACCTGTAACCTCTGCTGTTTCCAGTGTCAGCACCACTTGGAGAAAAAAAAAATAAAACACTAAATCCTGTTAACTCTAATCACTTCAGAGCAAAGCCATGTATGAATAAACCTTAGGGTGAAGAAACTTATTGAAAATGTTCTCCACAGTTCCTCTAATCCAAGGTATAAAATTGTAACAATGCTCTGGAACAGATTGAGAAGCTAGTTATTAAAGACAGTAAAATTACTATTACATCATGTAGGGATTATAAAGAGGCAGAGAAAATTGGACAAACGAAAAAAGAAAGAGAAAAGAAAGATAGAAAATAATACAAACCAAGGTAAAAGGAAGAAAAAGTTAGGTGGCAGGTTATTAGGCAGGAGCACATAATGCAAGAGGGAGAACAGGAACTAAGAGAATTAAATGTAAACAAAGACAGAATGATCCCAGTTGATGCTTTAAAACATTAGAAGAAAAGCAATCAAATGGGTTAAGGATGCTATGTCAAAAAGGGGACAACTAAATTAAAAAGTAATATTATATATAATCAAAATTGACATTAGAGCTCTTTATAATAATTGATGTAGAAGTGAAGAAATCTGGGATTTCATCGGGATTTGAGACGTTTAGAAGATGCCAAACACTCTTCAGTTTCACCTCTGTTTCCCTGGGTGTGAAAGAAATTATCACTCCAGCTCACCTTCAATACAATTCCAAGAAGCCTTTTCTGATCTTTGGTCTGTCCAGGTAGCAACTAGCTTTCTGTTGGATGAGAGGAGATAGTACCTAGTTTTTATGACTTAGCAGTGCAGTTATTTCCTGTTGGGGGGGGTATGGTTTTGTGTATCCAATGTAGTTGAATCCAATATGGGCTCCCCACATGCATATTTTAGTGTGCATAGTGTGGTGATCTAAGGTAGAAGTAATATGGTCTGTTTGAAATGATGCTGGTTGGCCCATGGTGGGGTGTAGGACTACCTCCCTTTTCAGAGAGCACAGATCAGAGGTAAGTGGGCTTATATTTGGGCTCACTAGATTTAAATTGTTCTGTGGGTTGCTCTTCTGTAATCCCTTTTGTGGGTTGCAGTATCATTGTGTATGTGCAAGGTTCTTTGCTGTTTTCTTGGTGTCATACTCAGGAATTGCCTTCGTAAGTCTATGCATCTGAATGTGAATTGAGTAAACTGGCAACTCTGGGACTTGCAGCTGTGGATCCTCCTGGGGGTGATGGGACACAGGAATTACTTCTCTGATTGCTATTGATTTCTTACCAGATAATTCTTTTTCATCAGTCCAGAGGGTCAAGCCAACGTGCTTGGAGGGTGCTCTACTGCATTTACTGGCTATTTCTGTTGAGTATGGGGGCACAGGATACAGGGATCAAGGATGTCATGCTTACTGCTGTGGATTGCTGTGTGTCTGCTCCCCTTCAAAGGGATTTCTTTAAAGTGGCCTAGAGCCTGGTAGCTGTGTGCAAGCATGGGATGGGGTTGTGAGCTGTTTGTGGATGGTCTGTGGTACCTAAGCCTCCACCCTGGATGATACATCACCAGGGTACCATCCCTGTCTATGAGCTCCTATTGCTCACAGTTGTGGATTGTGGGTGCTCACTTCTCTCTGCTGGGATTTTTCAGACTGGCACTGTCTAAACACTTGCAGGATGTCTGCAACTGTGGGGTCTATGGATGCAGACTCTCTGTGGGCTGTCTTTGGCACGGAAGTTTCTGCCATGGCTGGTGCAGATCACCATGGTTTTATCCATCATTGTGATGGGGGTAGGATACCTGTTGACCAGCCTTTGCCTGAGCTCCGCAGAGCCTGTTTGGAGTGTTGGGTTGAGGTTAGCACTTCTCAGGAGTGACTAGCACTTGGGTCTACTCCCCACCATGCCCTTTGTTTGTGGTAAGGGGGGTGGAGTTTCAATAAGTTTCAGAGAGCAGCAATCCCTCTATAAGTTACTTATGAACAGATTACTGAGGTGTGAACTCTACAAGATGGCAGCCCTACCCAACACAGCTTTCAGTCCACAGTTTGAGCTAAACTACACGATCTCCTTTGTTGTCTTTGCTGCTCCTATTCCATTTTGACTTAGTCTGGTTTTCTTTCCAGCTATTGATAAGGAAGTAAACTTAAGGGCTTTTCCTATCCCTCTTTTTCTCTTTGTTACCCATTCTCCCTGACATCACCCTTATTGGGGTTCAGGGTCAAGGAGTTCTGTTCTTAATTTCTTCTCCAATAACCAAGCCCCAAGTCCTTCCAGGTCTCACACTGTCCAATATTGAGTTTTTGAGTATTTACTTGGTTACCCTCTTCTCTGGTCAGCTGTATTTAACTGCTCCTATTGGGCTGTGGAGGGGTTAAGACTTGCTTCCTAGATCTGCTCTTCCATCTTTATTCTCTGTTGTGTGATCTTGAGAAGTTATTTAAACTTATCTTAATCTTTAAAATGAGAGTTATCACCCTACCTCACAGTAACTCCCTCACCATTTGTTGTGAGAATTAGAGGAAATGAGATAACATGGACAAAATACTTATTTAAAATACACGGGAAATGTATAGTAGCCTCTCTCCCCTTCAGCACCTTACTCACAGTTTTATGTTCTGCAGTTTCAGATTTCCACAATCAACTCAAGTGCAGAAACACTGATGGAAAATTCCAGAAAGAAACCATTTATAAGTTTTAAATTACATGCTATTTGAGTGGTGTGATGAAATCTCACACTGTCCCACTCAATTCACCCTGCACATGAATCATCGCCTTGTCCAGTAAATCTCTGTATTCTCTACCCTCTCATTAGTCCCTTAGTAGCTATCTCAGTTATCAGATGGATTGCTGTGGTATCACGGTGCTTATGTTCAAGTCACCATTATTTTACTTAATAATGGCCCCAGAGTGCAAGAGTGATGATGTTGGCAATTTGAATATGCCAAAGAGAAACCAAGAAACTGTAAAGTGCTATATATCCTGTATAGAAGATATCTGCGGTTTCAACATCCACTGGAAATCTTGGAGCATGTTCCCCACAGATAATGGGGGAATTACTACAATAAGCACCAAATAAATATTCATCATTTTAAATTAAAAGTGGCAACGGTTAGGAACAATACAACCAGGAAGATTAGGAATCCATACAAAGAAGATGTGCTGTGTGTTTTATAAGGTTGGGTAAAGAAAACAATTTTTGCCCCTATCAGAAGTGATAGTGGAAGGGGTCATTAATCAGTGAATTTGATTCCTAAAGGACATTCCAAAGTCATGCATGGAGGTGCATGACACAGTATTTTTTGCAGTCTTATTGTCAGAGCTGTAACGTTTTTTCAGTCACTTTACATGTGAACACCTACAAATAGTTTTTTTTCAGGTTTAATTAAACATTCTGACTCAAGACAATTATATGCCACACTTGGTAGTCAGAAGATTTAGAAGGAACCAGAATTTACCAATAGGGAAGTATCAGATATTCTTCTTCCTGAGAGTTCTTGAAGTAACCCATGCAGCAGTTCAGGTCTATGGAGTGTTTTACAGCAACCTGATCCGGGAGTTGCACTAGCTTAAAAACTTTAGACATCTGAAGACCCAATATCTCTTGCAACTCCTCCATAGATATAGCTTCAGGAATCCCCACTAGGAACATGTGCTTACTCAAGGAAACCAAAAGTTATGGCTTTTCACCAGCATTTGTAGTCCCAGTCCAGATGTGATTTGCCAACAACAGATCAGTTTTTAATCATACTCAATATCTCTTCATAACCCAGTTGGCACATGTCTTTATCAACTTAACAGGAGAAGAGTGCCTTAGAGTTATCCACAGACAAATTCTCACGCAGCAGGTGAATCGATAGTATCAACTTTTTCCATGATCAGTGACCGATTTATTCATAAAATCATATGTGAGGGCAGAACAGTGAAGATGTGTTTTTATTTGTCAATAATTGTCTCAAAAGTGCTCTGTTGACTCTCACCTTTCCTGCTTGTTGGGTGAGCACTAAAAATAGAAATTATAGCTATTGTCCTGGCTCTTGAGTTTCATTCATTTATTAAGACAATTACTTAGAGTTCTTAAAACTCAGAACCTTGTAAAAATTTCATGACTCTCTTCTCCATTCTGCCTTGCCCTCCAGAGCATGGGATGGAAAGAGGCAGGATCTGACTCTTACATTCATTCTCCCACATACTTCACTCAAGGTGTTTGCACAGGAAGAGGAGATAAAGTAGAGACCTAAAGACCTGCTCAGGGTGAGGTGGCAGTTGTTTTGTTTTTTTAGGTGGTCACACTGTTGGCCTGGCTTGTATATGGCTTGATAAAGATGGATGGGATGCCTGGGATGTTGCCAATTACTCTCACTAATGAGGACCCCTTCCTTAGCTACTCTTCTAGGTATTGGTGGTTTCAAGTGAAATTTAGCCACATCCTCCTGCCCACCCCCACTGGCAACCTTACCTTGCATTTTTCTAAATTATAACTATAGCCTCAAATCTCGCCAAATGCCCACAGTCAACTTAAGGCCCATATGCATGTTCAGAATCCATGCTACCCCTTAAGAACAGTGAACTCAAGAATGATTAAGAAGGAGGTGGTCTGGGATCCATCTCTGCGTGGCAGAAGCCGCCATGCCATCTCTTCCCCCAATGCTCTCTTCCCCTACTCCACCCGTACAGAAATTCTGGTGTCAATTCAGATATTTAGGTAAGAAAGAGTGACCAATCCTTTCTTTTTGAAGGGAACTGAATTTTAACGAGTTATTCTTCTGATATTTTTATTCTTCCTGTTTCAGAAAAGCATATACCTCCTTCGCCACCCTTCTAAATTCTCCTTTCCTGAAAAAGTGATACCTCTTCTCCATGTCATCTTGTTCATCTGGGTGTGTTTGGGGGTGGAGATTGATATGTGGGATATAAACCAGTGTTGCTGGTCCAGCGCCTTCTAGCAAAAGTGGAAAGGCATGCTCTTCCCTAATTCTGTCAGTTTTATGAAAGAAGAATGTAGAGCTACTTTCCACCTTTGTGAGTGAGTCAGTATGATGGCTGAATTATGCCCTCCAATTCTTAAGTTGAAGCCCTAACCCTCTGGACCTCAGAATATAACTGTAGCTGGAGATAGTGTCTTTAGAGAGACAAGGTGAAGTGAGGTCATTGGAGTTGACCCTAATCCAACATAGACAGTATCCTCATAAGAAGAGATTAATATTCAGACATATACAGAAGAAAAACCATATAAGGACACCAGAACAAGATGCGCAACTGTGAGTCAAGAAGAGAGGTTCTCAGAAAAATTCACCCCTATCTACACCTTGATCCTGGACTTCTAGCCATCAAAATTCTGAAATGAAGACTCTTTGTTGCATTAAATACTGAGTCCGTGGTATGTGTTTTGGCAGCCCTGGCAACGTACTACAGTCAGGAAGACAAGGTCTCTCTGTCCTAACCTTAACCCTCAGGTTCAGATGGGCAAGAAGGCAGTGTGGCAAGTTGTTATTGAGGCTCTTATTTCCAGTGATGGTTTCCCTCTCAAAGAGACCTAGTTTATCACCGGTGAGGTTCATGACAAAACAATAGGTGGAAAAAATATGTATACATATATTCATATATGTATATATATACACATATATATACAAATATATATTTCTATCTGGGAAATATATAGCTTTAGACTCAGCAGAGTTCAAGGGAGCAAATTGGACTGCAGTGAAATCTTCTAGTTAGTCTTTCTTATTATGCTATTTGGTTTAGAAGAAAATCATGAATAAGTATTCCATCCTCATTTCCAGTCACTGGCTTGTAAAAATCCTCCCTTTCATTCAATTTTATTAACTTTCTATTCCTCAAAAGTAAAGAAATTGAATTTAATAAGCTATAATTCTTTACTTCTGAACCAACTGCTTGGCTCATTCACCTTGGAAAATTAATCAATAACAATCAGAGTAAATAAATTACTAAGACTCCCCTTATTCTTTTCTTTTAACAAAGTAAGTTCAGGAACATCAGTTTTTCTTTGCTTATCCTTTTACTCATAAAAGGAATTTTATTTTTCTAAGCTTCAGTGGTATTTATGGTCTCCGTGGCATTCAAATACTTGCCTCAAGAGGTTTAATTAGGACATTAATGAAATCTAGATAAAGGATGCCTATAAAGCTGTATGAATGAACAGTAAAAGTTCTTTAACTAGTGGATTTGGGGAAATGACTTGTTCTGACAATGTGACTTTTAAGTGTTCGGGATAAATTGTTCTCAGATAATTGACAGGTCATTTAGCCAGGCACTTCTTAGCTGTATTTATAATTCTATCCCTTTTTCTAAATTTCTATCCTTATTTCTAAGTCTTTCCTCTGTAAAACTGTCCTCATGAGGCTACAACATATCCATACCCATAAAACTTCAAGAATTAATTACGTGTTTAAAAACTATCAATGGAAGTCGTAGTGTTTTCCCACTCAGATCTCCTTTCAATTAAAAAATTATCTGCTCTGTTGAATCAGCTAGCTGACAGCCTACAGACACTAGTCCTTCAGCATCTTGCCACAGCTTTCTGCCAAGGCTACATTCTCCCCTGGCTGCTTCCAGCCAATCACTGAGCCTGGTGAGGCTGCTAAAAACAGACCATTTCTGCCTGATGAAATATTTCTCTACAAGACCATCTTTGCTCTGGGGCTCCTCATCAGCCTTTGCTCAGAGCTACATGGAAATCCAGGGCCCTTTCCACCCACTCCTCCTTCCCTCTCTCCTTTCCAAGTTTTCAGACCTCCTCTGTGGAGTGAGCTCTCCCTGCCTCTTCCTGCTCCCCTGAAACGTATTGATCACAGACATGCCCTCCATTAAATCTCTTGAACATAATTTCTTCTTCAAAAAAGACCCCAACTAACACAACAATCTCTGTATAATTTACAAAAAAAAAAAAAAGCATATTACTAAAAGGAATACAGAGGCGCTCTCTACTTCTCCTCCTACTGCACCAAACCTTCACCTTCTGGGGGAGAGAGCAGGTTGTAATTGGACAACAAGTCTTTAAATCTAGGGAAGTTTTTTCATTGGTTGATTTATTAATTTTTTAATGTTTAAGAGGAAGAGAATAAATGGGAAATGGATGAAGACATCCCTCAAAAATCCCCTGTGAAGTGCGAATTCCATCACAGGATCACATTTGTTTGCTTCAGAACACACTCATAAAACTCTTCTCATTGGGAGAACATGGGTGTATTTTCATTTCAGCCAGCGACAACTGCAGAAAAACAAGCGGAATCACAAATAAGAGATTACAAGGAAATCTGTAACCTTATGTGGTAAGTTTTCAGATTTCAGAACAAATGATGTTCAAGCCACATCTTCAAGGCACAAACTCTTCTGCTTTGGGGTTTTCTCCCTTCTCCAACTTATGTCTAAGCTTGGGAACCTCTTGAAGAGCTGAGGGGGCCAAATCGGGGGCTCCCTTCATCATTGCTCCTCCAGTGCTCTCTCAGGCTGTGTCCACTTGGATTCTGCTTCCTTCCAGACAGTGTTTCGCTGAGCCCTTCTGTCTCCTCAAAGTTTTACCTTAAAACAGGTAAACTGCCTTTTTTTTTTCTCAAACCCTCAACCTATTTCTGAAGTGGTTCTACTTCCACAGGGCTCTACCCAAGAAAAAGGCTACAGAAACCTGTTTCTCTAAAGATCTGTTTACTTTCTTCATGCTTCGTTCATCAAATTCTAATTCACCAGTACATTTTATCTTTTTCAAATTGGCTCCCGGAAGCCTTGCTCTCTCTTCTGATTTTTCTCTCAAACATTTTGCTTGTGCCCTAAGTTTCCAGCTTCCCCTAAAGCCATAAGCTTTTGAAACAGAAAAGCTAAAAAGTAAGAGGCTTTTTCTGATTATTGTTCTCTATGTCTTTCCCTGGGGACAATCAGAACAATAGCAGCCATCTGCTTTAAAAGGAAAAGAAAAAAAAGCAGAAATACCAAGAGGGGGGCATGAACCATATTATTCTGCCACTTCAGCATATGGCTAGACAATAAATTAAAGTTTTAGAGTGGAGAGGGACATTAGAGGTTTCTGATTCATCCTCCTTTCTGGTCTTCTCTGTTATATGTTCCTGACAGATGGTCAAGCAGACTCCATAATTTCAGTGACAGATAATTCAGTTCCTCATAAAGTGCATTCTAGGGTTGTTGGACTTCTTAGAAAGTCCATCCTTATATTGTGCTGGCATCTGTTTCCATTCTGAGCAGCAGAGGATGATGGACGGACCATTAGCCTTGGACCTAAACAGAAAGAGCTGGTTCAAATAGTCCCTGTGAACAGCAGCTTCTTCGTCTCTAAAATGGAGCTGATACCCTATTTCAGAGTCACAGGAATAATTAAATGAAGTATAAATACCTGGTACAGTGTTTATCATGGTAGATGTTTACTAAGGATTAATTCTCTGTGCTCTAAAATATCCAATAATGATCCAAACCTCATTTTTTCATTTACTCATGCTCTCAAAAAAAAAAAAAAAAAAAAAAAAAAACGTTGACTAAGCATTTATCTTGTTCTAAAACCTGGAGTAAATTCTGATAATATAGCAAGGACTAAAACAAACATATATCTTTCCTTAAGGAAATATAGTACACCCAAAATTAACATTGAATTACAAATAGGAGAAATCCTATAAAGGAAAACATCAGAATATTGGGAGCTTATACCAAGAAAACATAAGGAACAGGTCCACTTTCCATCATATCCCTTAACCACACACACATAAGCATGTATTTCTTCTCCCTATGGAGGCTTCTTATATCAAGAATAAACATTCCAGGGTCCTCATCCATTCTTCACTTGGTGTGGTTATAGAATAGCTTAATTTTTCCTATCAAAATATAGATCATTGAAAAATCCTCCCTATGCTAACTTTGAGCCTAATAGTAGAAAATTTGGGTTGTTTTAAAATTCTTCTTCGTTTTATTTCTCTCATTCAACCTGTGAAACAGTAACTGAAAATATATAGTATTCCTTCCACAGGTTGCACATTGTACGTGCCAATTTTATTTGCTATTAGATTTGCTTCTGTAATGTTCAGGGGGAAATAAGTTTTAATACACTGTCATTAATTTCCTTTTGGAAACTTACTTTAGAAGTTATTCATTCAGCCAGACGTGGTGGTTCACGCCTGTAATCCTAGCAGCTTGGGAGGCTGAGAAGGAAGAATCGAGAATTCAAAGCCAGCCTCAGCAATTGCAAGGCACTAAACAACTCAGTGAGACCCTGTCTCTAAATAAACTACAAAATAGGGCTGGGGGTGTGGCTCAGTGGTCTAGAGCCCCTGAGTTCAATCCCTGGTACAAAAAAAAAAAAAAAAAAGTTACTCATTCAATATCTAGGAAGGGTCTCCAGGTTTCCCTTTATCACCAGTCATAGTTCATTTTCCACTGCAATAATGCAATACCACAGACTGGGTAATTATGAAAAAAAGAAGGTTATTTGGGCTGATAGTTCTAGTCCAATGACAAGGGGCACATCTGGCAATGGCTTTTTGATGACACAGTTCCAAGTAGGTGAAGGGCATCACCTGGTGATGAACAGGGAATGGGAAGGAGAAGAGAGGGCAGCAGCACATTGGGAAGAGAGATCAAGGGCCAGGGAGAAAGCAAGAGAGGGGAGGGCCCACTGATTGTTTTGTACCAACCCACCTTTGGGTGAGCTAATCCACTCCTGTGAATCTCCTTCACATGTCTGCACAATCATGTCACCTCCCATGAGGCCCCATCTGTTAAATTGCCCACCACCTTTCAATACCATTACATTGGGGATCCCGCTTCCAGCACATGAGCTTTGGGGGATAAATAATATCCAAACCAAACATCTGCAGATGGTCATAAGCTCCTGTTCAGAGAACACAGCGCCCAGATACCATATCCATGCCTCCATCCCCGACACACCCCAGCTTCTAAGCCCTCAGTCTGACTTCATTTCACATTGTTCATTTTCCTCTGGCTTTACACTTGGACATCATCTATACATGTTTCATTTCAAGCAGGCATGGATTTGACCCCATCAGAAGTTCCCCATCAATTCAAAACATGTACCCCATTAATGTGTATTCAGCAATCGGGGTCATCCTGATAAAACTGATTTCAAAACCTCAGCAAATGATGTGCTTGATCCTGAAAGATAGTTTCCCTTTTTCAAAGGGATCTCATGGGAACTCACTATATCTTTTTATCAGAAGAACATATTTTAAATAATGTTCAAACATTCCTACTAACCACATACACACCCAGAACAATACCCTCATCAGAATTCCCTCCTTTTCATCTTTGACTCTTAGATCCTGAAGTCATACACAATGAATTTGGAATATGAGATTTAATTATTGAGTGACATGATTTACCCAATGAAGACATTTACAAAGTATCCATTGGACCTGAATATTCCCCAAGGAAAATTATAATACATTAAATCTATTTTCCTCAAGTGGTACCAAAGGAAGTTCGTTGGCATTGGGCTGCTTGTCCATCACACTGAAAAACAAATAAACAAAAAACAGAAAAGGAAAATAAATACCACGAGTTGAGCAGAGGCCATAGGAGCAAAAGAATGCTCCTTATGGATGGTGCAAGACCCTGGATTCCATCCTCGGTACTGCAAAGGGCAAAAGAAGAAGAAAGAGGAAGGAAGGAAGGAAGGAAGGAAGGAAGGAAGGAAGGAAGGAAGGAAGGAAGGGAGGGAGGGAGGGAGGGAGGGAGGGAGGGAGGGAGGGAGGGAGGAAGGAAGATCTCTCAAACTTGCTGCATGCACAGCTTTGTCTCCCTTCTTGACCCAACCCACCCTTCCTAAGTAGCCTCTTTGGCAGAGCCAGCTGAACAGTGGTACCAATCTCAGGGACTTCAAGCACTGCTTGTGTGCCAAGTGGGCACTTCCTGACTACACACATTCACCAGCAGCTACAACATCGTGGGGCAGAGAGTAACGAGGCAGGCACTTGTCCCTGAAAGAAGGAAGAAATGTCACTCTCCCTCTGTGAATAGATGTGGTTGTTCTCACTTTCTCCCTTGAAAGCCTCATTCTCTGAAGTACAAGCTATTATGCCAAGGCAGATGTACAATCTGGGATGTTTTCCAGATTCATTACTACAAAGCATGAGGTATTCAGCATTAGTGCCTCCGTGGAAGTTTCTGTCTCTGTCTCTGTCTCGGTCTTCCTGACTGGCAGCACTGAAAGGCAGACAGGTGTCCAGTGGCTGGGTAGGTAGGAGCTGGAGCATCCGTCCTGACTATGACACTTCCAGTCAGTGTTTTAGTTTGCAGAGTGGATAGTTTTCCCTGACAGCTGCACACATTTTGTGCAAGCAAAATGTTCCGCTGATGAGGCGGCAGCTTGTGCTTGTCTGAATAAGCTCCACCCTGGGAAAGTGCATAGTCATGAGCTTCACCGTGTCTAGGAGGAAAGGATGCAAGACCAACTGCCATTGGTAACTACTCCCAGCACAGGTGGAAGAAGACTCCGTGTTTGCTAACTGCTTCACTGATTTCCATAGTGTTCCCGGTATTTCAGAATCTGAATCAAAGCAGAGGAATAAATTATGAAGACAGTTTGTTCCCTTGATATAATGCAGGGAAGTATCAGACCCACAATCTTGCCATCTACAACGTAATCTTTGCAGATCTTAGAGTTTTCCACAGTTTCACGGGTGCTGTTCAATGTTTTCCTTGCAAGTTCTCAAAGCTAAGTAGCAACCTGTGCTTCTTTTCTGTCACCTTATCTACTTCTTAGCAGACGTGCTTTCTGCACAGAAGTTGGTGTTATTGTGGAGGGGCTGTTAGGAAAGAGGTTTGGATGATTTTAAGGGTCTCTTCTCTGGAACATAACCTAAGACAGAGTGAGGTGCAACATTCTATTGTCTCCAATTCTAAATTGTCACAGATTTCAAATCTTTTTAACATAATGATAAGAGTTCATTGTGGCTATTGGTTGTTAATTCTGGTTTTGTTGTTGTTGTTTGTTCTCAAGTAAGGGGGCGGGGAGAATTTCCACTGCATTTGAGGGTGCTAAATTCTAAAATTGTGAACAAAGCCCACTGAGCTCTGGATGTTTCAGGGCCCTTCTTCCTCTATTGCCTCTCCTCAAACCATTCACCTATACAATACAAAAGGAAGGAAGGAGACTACTTTTTTGGTTTGTTTTGTTTTGTTTTATTTTAATTCTTTTTCTAACAAGAAAGACAGGTTCATGGAACTGATGAGATATAAGCTAGACCGCCAGATCAATTTGTTATGGTTGCCTAACAAGCCACAACACACTGGCTTCAAATAATAATCATTCCTTGTTGCTCACCAGTCTGAAGGTCAGCTAATAGGTCCTGTGGTCTTGATGGATTACTCCTATGTCTGTGATCAGCTTTCAATCAGGCAAGAAGATCTGTCAATATTAGCTGAGTTCTATTTCATGTTTGAGGAAGACATGGCTATTAGCTGGCCTATAAGAATTTGACTTTTCTCTTCATAATCTATTTTCCACCAGGCGATCCTGGGCTGTTTTTCAGTTTATGGCAGTGTTCCAAGAGAGAGAGAGTAAAAGCTCTCAAGGTCACTTGAAGCCTAGTGTGAGAACTGTCACATTTCACATCGCTCACTCTGTTGGTCAGAGGATGTGGAAAGGACTGCCTGGATTCAAGAATTGGAGAAATAGGCTCCATCTCCTCAAGGACAAATCTTCAAAATCATATTGCAAGGGGTATAGATACAGGGGCAGTTCTTACCGTTGAGTCCCTCAAACTTCAAGGATGAGTAGGAAACCAGCAGACAAAGATTTGGAAGAATGTTTCCAGATACAAGAAACAATAAATGAAAAGCCAGGGACCTGTCCTATAAAGGGGAAAGAGAACTACTGTTAGGAAAAAAATTTTTGTGTATGCAGTGTTCATAGAGGAGCACTCGACATTTCTGAGACAGAAAATTTGAAATGGTACTTGGGAGGCTCTCCCATTCCACACTAAAGAATCAGACTTTCACGATCAGTTAAAGAAACCAAGAATTATAGCAAAGTCATGCTTGTTTGGAGTGTTTAATACTAATCTCCATTCCCTTATTCTTGAAACTCTCTTTTTCCTGTAGATTCAATGATAACTGTTCTCCCTTGGTTTACTTCTTATTTCTTGAACATTTATTCCTAAGTTTTCTTTATTAGCTCTCTTTCCCTGTCCTTCCTTAATTCGGGACCACCCAATGTTGTATCTTCAGGCTTCTCTTCTCATTCACAAGTTCCTCCTCAGCAATTTCATCTGCTTCATTAATTTTCACTAATGGCATAATTGATGGCTCCCAGATCTATAACACTCCCAGAGTCTCTGCTGAGCAGTGGGCACATCTATCTAACTGGATGCTACACATGAATTTCTAACTCAACTTGTGTCAGAGTGAATCTCACTGTCTTCCTTTCTATGCTCCTTATTCTCCTGTGCATTCTTTTAGTTAAAGATCACTGGCCATTCAAATGCCCCGGCCACAAAGTCAGGAAAGTCCTGGACATCTCTCTCTCTCTTTTGCCTCACATTTAGTCTCTAGGTCCTGTCAATTATATTCCTCACATGTTATCGGTACTAGAATGCTCTACTTATGAACTGTGCCTGTTATTCTTTGAATTCTTCAAATTCTATAGGAAGGACAGAGATAAACTTGGCTCCCCTAATTCTAATTGGAAGATGCCTTTACCAATGTCTTAATGATATTTTCATCAAAGTCATATTTAAGTAAAAAACTTTTTGAAGCCTTTTGTAATCTGCTCCCCAAAGCCAAAGAATTTATATCCCATTGCAAGAGGCAGGTGGGTTTTCCTGAAAGACTAGACAAATCAAGCTTTCCAATGTGATTTTGACCTTTATGTGCACTTGACGCCCTCAAAATCTCAACTTCATATGACTTTCAGCCAAATGGCATCTAATACTTCTCTGTGGTTACAGGAAAGTCTGGGTCCAGCCTTTCTCTATATCTTGCTACAAAATGAATTGGGTCCATCTTCCAAGTCTGACTTCAGTACACACAGTGAATACTAAAATTGCATAAGTCCTATCACTATCTTAAACAAAAGTTGTCTAAACTGCTTTTAAAAAATCTTCAGAGACTCTCACATAAGACATATGAAAACAGGTGACTTTCTTGAAGTTTGGGTTCAGAGATACTTGAACTTCATTCACCCTTTGGTCTCTGTCTGCTCCTTCCAAGCACCTCCTGGAAAATCCCCTGAAGAATCCAGCTTAAAAATCAGTGGCCTAGAAGAAACATAAGACCATTATCCAGGAAAAAAGCAAATGTCATTTATACAGAAACACACAAGACTTTGGCTACATCTGACCCTCCTCTAGGATTGATCAAAATTCAGATTAGAGGAGATTGAATTTAGACTCTTGATCAGAAAAATTACATAATGTCCCTCCCAATTACAGCATAACCCTCTATATATTGCAACTTTCAAATGAGGCTTTTTTTCTCTCGAACCTCCTCCCACTCCTTACCTTCATTGCTCCAATCAGCTCCCACTGGATTCCTGAAATAGACTAACATATCATCTATGCCAGTTCCTGGTCTGCCCAATAATTAAACAGAACACCTTCCAAAGTCATATTCCTAAAACCAAATATTATTCCATAGCTCCCATTATCTACAAAATATGGAATTAGGTCCACATTACACAGCCTGCCATAGAAAGCTCCTTCTACTGAAGCCTCCGACCAAACTCGCTGGTCAATTCTCTTGTTTCTTAACTCAATCCTATGCTACTGTGATATCAGTAAAATGAGAGAGATCTTCAAATGTACAATATTTAATATCTTCATGCCTTTATAAATATTGTTCTCTTGCCTAGAATTAGCTTTTTCCATAGTGTCTGCCTGTTATAGGTCCATACATCTCCTGCTACATAGGTTTCATAACACTTTCTCTTCTCAGAAGACTTTCCTAATCACTTTCTCCAGGCAGATACGATCCCTCCTTTCTTCTATTGCTACAACACTTTGTTTGTGTGCATAATGTTTTTCCAAGATATAGTATACCTTCATTACTTAATGACATGTCTCTGTGTCAAACTTAATTGCAATATCTACAAGTGAAAGGACCAAGTTTTATTTACCTTCTCATTATCAACCCCCAGCACAACACATGGCATCAGACGGTGGTTCAGTGATACTTGATGAATATGTAATAAAAGCAAAACTTCATGAAAATAAGTATGAAACCAGCATGAAGAATGAATTAGAGAGGAAGCCACCTGCAAGGGACCAGGTAGGAGAGTATTGAGATGATCCAGATCACAGTGAGGTGAAGCAGGAAATTACCATTACCGATAGCAATGGAGTAAAGAATACTGGGCATTTCTGAAAAATGGAATCCATAGTACTCACAAAAGCTTAAAAGGGCAGGAAGAGTAATTTAAAACATATCCAAAATTGAGCCCTTAGCCAAGAATGAATGATTTTAACAATAAGCTTTTGGAACATAGGCAGGAAAGAACTCAGTTTCAACTAAACATGGACTCTATACTGTGCACACTGTTAGCTACTGCTGCTCTGCTGCAGCATAGTACAGTCCTCAGTTTTGAAATCAGAACTCAGGGAACAGTGGGGACTCAGGAATTGATGGCTTTGTGACCTATGTCTGAGAACATGTGTCAAGGTCAAAACTTTTCTGCCATTGCTCTTCTTTAGCCTTGGAGACCACATGATAGCTGAACTTCTATGAATCAGGTGATTTGTTTCCTAGCACATTAAGCTGAATGCTTCCACATGAAGGAAATATTATAATATACATATATATTTAATATTTTTATTAAAAAGATATATATCTTTTTAATATTTTATAATTTCTTAAGTTTTTAAATATTTTTTTGTTTTATACACAGAAATAAATATACAATGCTTCTTTATACTGGGAAACTGGACTATTGACTTTCTAAGTCAAATATCTAATTTGATTACCGTGTTTTAACACCTGAAGTATATTTTTCAAGGGAATTTATGTTAGCTATACTGAACTGTTCTGTTAAACTTCTTTTAAATTACTGTGTGGAATTTTCCCTTAAAGGTCACTCCTTGTAATAGAGCAAGAATGAATCTAAATCTGGATTAAAAGCTTCTGGTGAATTCATAGTGTTTTTCCCCCTGACTCAGAATTAATGACTTACCGCTCCCTGAAGATTTCCTATCTAGAAGCAACACACGCCATCTTGCTGAGTTAAAATCCTCATAAGGGATTGGATTAATTTTCCATTTCTAATGAGAAGAGAATGATACCAACAATGATTCTAATTATATCTTGGACTTATAGAGCTCATTTTTCCATAGGAGCTAAAGGAAGGTCTACAGCTGTTACTTAATTTATACATAAAACCAAGTGATTTGACAAAGGTTATACTGTATGCCAGTGTGATTAGAATCCAATATGATTAAAAGCCTAGAGTTTTTATTCTACATTTTTATGTATTAAAAATACATTCTCATATTTTTAAAAGGGAAGAAGGATAAATTGTAACTTACAGGATGAAAAGTTATAATTTGACATAAGGACGAGATTTCTGAAAGACACATTCGTGAAGCTCCGGAGTGTGGATTATAAGAAGCTGTGAAATTTCGTTTACTAGAAGTGTTCTAACATAAAGGAGATTTATATGTGTCTGAAATCATTTATTAGAATGCTCTCTGATTGAGGCAAGGTGGAATAATTTTTCAAGGATTCTTCCAGTTCTATAAATTCAATGATTTCTCTCGGATATCCTCTGTTACACTTTGTGCTAGTACAATTCAAAAATATTTAATAATAAATGCAAAATAGGACTGTTAAATTGCTTTCTTTCTACTAGGAATTCAATGGGAGAGACTTGAATAGAATCTTTTCACACTTGGTCCTCTGTAGTCTGTTTAAAAATCTGTAGCCAGAGCGATCCTTTTGAAACAGAGGTCAGACCATGGCAGCCCTCTGCTCCAATCTGCATTCCTGCCTCTTCCATTTGGAGGAAGAGCCAAGCCCTTTTAACTGCCGACCTCTCCCCTCTGTACCTTAAGTCTACCTCTCTATTCTCATCCTCTGACCTGCTACTTGCCCATTTGGTTCCAGCCACACAGAAATGGCCACTCCTTGCCATTGCTGCTGGGAACACACTTGCCTCAGTTTGCATGTGCTATTGCATGTGCTATTTCCTCTACCCAGGATTCTCTTTCCTGAGTTATCTTCATGGCTATCTGCTTCCTATTCTTTAAGTCTTTCTCGATTGTCACTTTCTTCATGAGTCATCCTCATCACCCCCTAATTAAAATTTCAAACTTCCTCCCTCCCTAATGAACTCTACTTTTTTTTTCCCAATTTTTTTCTTATAGCATTTGTCACTTTCTAACATACATAATACTTTGCTTATTTATTATGTTTTTTTGTTGTTGTTCATTTTTCCCCTCCTCCCAACCTCTAGACACCTCCAACTGCTTGAACATATGCTATTGAAGGGACAGGATCTTTGTCTATTGTGTTCATTGATTCATCTCAAGATAGTGCCTGGCACATATTTAGTTCTCACTAAAATGTTAACAAATTAATACTCACGAACCCAAAGAAACAATGGCTGAAAATGACTAACAGGTAGTTTTTAGGTAGTTTCAAGACTAACAGTTAGATTTTACTTTTGTGAAAGATAATACTTTATATATAAGAACTCTCTGTAGTCAGACAAGCAAAAAGTTGCCTTTTTTCTGAAAAATCATTCAAAGATGTACTTTAGCCAATACAGAGATGACTCAAAATAACATGGAAAGACAAAGTATGAAAGAATTAATGCTGAATATTGATACAAAAAAATTATAGGATTAAATCTTGATTATTTATAATATTGTTCAAATAACACCCATTTCAAAAATAATTATTGAAATAATACATAGAGAGTAGGAAGTGGAACATATGGGTTAGTTATTAAATTTCTTAGAATTATGAAAAAATAAAGAATAAAATCATTAATTATAAGTTGGATCCAAAATGACAGATTAAATCAATGCACACTGGGAAATGGAAGGAAAATAGGAAGCAAATATCAAACAGGGAGAAAGGACAAAGTTTTCATTTTTCATAGACAGCATCAACAGAATAGGCATTGGAAGAAAAATATCCAAGTACTTTTTGAAAACTTCACTCTGAATAAGACTGTCACACTTGAATGGAACATGATAACTCTCTTCAAATTTGTGACAATCAAAATTGGACAAAAACTCCAGCCTGCTTCCTGAAGAACCAAGAACTCATTCATGCTCTCACTTCTTGATGGTTCATTTCTGCTAATTTAATCTAATATCATGTTTGCTTTTTGTGGGGCAGGGGGAGGGAGGGGAAGCTGTATTAATGGTTCCTATAGAGAGCCTATCAAGCTTAATTCCTACAAATGTTAGGCTATGATATTCCCCACCGCATTCAACCAAATGTAGGATGTTATACATTTCCAACTAAGTAGCAATGTGGTAGATTTCAGTTCCACATCTACCTCATTGCAGTACAATTTTGATTCTGCGTATTCACTAAGCATCAAGTTAGATTCAACTACAAATTTGGAGGAATATTCTATTTCTTTATTTTAAAAGTGTAACTAGTTGGGAAAATGCTAAAAAGGACATTTGAAGAGGTAGAAAGTTGCAGCAATTCACTGGAAACTCACCTTATAATTGACATCTCCTTATTAATAAGCACCATTGTGTTACTCTGGAGTAAGTAATGATTGAGCCATTATCTCTTGTTAAAATGTTATATTTATGTTTTTCTAACTTAAGAATAAGAACATTGTCTACGATTTTGCCAATTTAAGAACTAATCCCAATTATACCTTTTCATTCTTCATCTACTGAACCTTTCATAGAAAAAAAAAATGCCGATGTTATTATCACTTGACAGATGCTGGCTTCCCTGTGACCTTCCTTCAGATATTTATACATCATCTCTTGATAACTTATTCTAAAATCTTTTTTCAAGATATGTATCAAGTTTGGATAATTTTTCTTCCTACTTTCTGAAAATTAGAAAATTAATTCGATAAAGCTGCACAAAAGCTCATCAAAAAAGGTCAAACAGGTTCAAGGAAATGAGTATGATATGCTGCATTATTATAAAGCACATGACTAGACTCCTCTGTAATTATACTTTTAATTCTAAATCAATTGCATTGAGAATCCATATTAAACCATGAATAATGACCACTTAAAAGCATCTTTAAATGGCACTGCCCTTCAAAATGAAATTAGTGCTAATGAAATAAACTGCTTTCGATATTGTGAAAAATTTGATTAAGCATTTGCTGCTATAACTAATTGGGAAAGCCTGCATATTGAATTTTTTCAAATATCTGCTTTTCTTCTATTTACTTTATACCAGCTTTGGGGGACAGAGAAATAGGAAGGGAGAGTTGAACTTTAGATTTTCAAAATCCAATCATCCTTCTTATTATGGCTTATTAATCTTTATCCTATCATTTAATGTTGTAAGGAAGATATTTAAACTTGCATGGCTGCTCTTAACCTTCCTGAGGTTATGATTAGTTAGTCTTGAACTGCGATCTTTATAGAATACCACAGAAAGGTAAATTCAAATATTTTATGTTTTTTGTTACTCAAGCTTATCCATTCTGCAGAGTAAAAAAGAAAAAAAAAAGAGTAACCTAAAAATAACTGTCTATAATCCTGATATTTTAAAAACAAAATTGTTTCTAAGAACTTGGTTATTTAGTTAGTGGTGATTTTGAAATTCAAAATGACCTTGGGTACTTTAGACAACTGTGTCTCTACTCTTAAAATGGTCAATTGGATAAAGCATGCAGAGAATAAATCTATCAAGTTTTTTTCTTGTATTTTTTTTTCTTTTTCTTTTTTTTTTCTTTTGCTTGAATGTGCTTGCTAATTTAGAGATGCTGCAGAGGGTAAAAGAAAGCAGCATAAAGATGATGATAATTCCAATTTAAACCCTGGCATCTTGGGTCAGTTGTTACGACTGTCAGCATTGCAGTTTCCTTAGCTTAAAAGAGAGAGAGAGAGAGAGAGAGAGAGAGAGAGAGAGAGAGAGAGAGAGAGAGAGAGAGAAAGAAAAGGAATAATATTTTTCTGAATTGCCTCAGGATAATTTCCACTCAAATGTGTCTTATGAACTATGAAATACTGTGCAGACTCCCAGAAATATAATCTCTTTTCCCATTCATCCCCTAATTCAATCATAATGGTCAATTTGATAGACGTGTATTATTTAAACCTTGAATCACCTATTAATCATCACCTCTGGCAAAGAAAATGGAGATGAAAAATAACAAGCCCTGTATATAAAGCAGAAACACATGATCCACAGCACAAGTTGGATTTGATCCGTTTAAAAGAAGAAATCTATCTTAGAAGCACATTTCTTAAAACAATAATCCATTAACTTTTGTATTGTTTAGTTAATTGATTCTTCAAAACAACATAGTTTGAAGCAGCTCAACTTTCTCTGTTATACACAAAATAAAATAAATCTTCACTAGGCCATATTTTCCAAACTGAAAAATATGATATTTTTATACTATTATCTTCCACCCATTTACTTTATGGACCTTAACTGTTCTATGGAGCCCTTGGCCAGAAACAAATTATTTCTAAATATTATGTTTGCATTTCAATCCTTTATCTTAGCTGTAAAATTATACATAGCCATTATTTTATCCTATAAACCCATCTGTGGTTGCTGAAAAGTAAATTATTTTGTTGAAGGTCAGCATTAAATCCGGCCAGATTTACCTTTTATTAATCCCTGTGTGTTGCTTAGGTTGTAAGCTTTTTATCACTGAGCTATAACCACTTTTTGGCCCCAGAATCTTTTCTCTCAATTTGATTCATAATGCCACCATAATGCAATAAATGTTAGGATTTAGCCATCTGGGCATTTTAAAATGTGGCATCAGATCAATGGAGTCTCCATTTGATTTAGGGTCTGATGTTGACCTCTTTACTACACAAGACCAACAATTTGTCAAAAAATGCACAGCCTGTATCCAATAGTTTAGTATGGCCACGTATGCTTTGGTCACGCTTCCTAACTCTCAATTAGAAAAATCTCAGATTTAGTCATTATGTGTTTTATGGGTTGTGGAAACACAGGGGGTCCTTAAAATGGACAGGCAGCTGAAAAACTTGGCAAGCCGTTAAATGTGGACCAAGTGAGACTCCTCGCAGATCCATAATTTACCATCCACTCCTATGCTCAGTCTGCATTGAAATAAAAGCAAAATGATAGACTTGCAGAGTCTTACAGCAGATTCACATGTGAAAAAAAAAAATGTGAAGGACATAATCACCTCAACTCTTCCAATTCATTTTCTTCAAAATGAGTCTCTGGGACTCTGTTTCCATCATCTGGAGATGGGCCAGCAAGAGAAATGGATTGCACTTCCCAAACTTGCCTACTAACTGAGATGCTGGCATTGTTTAAAATCCAAATGCTACCCCTTCCTTAAAGCTCTCTATGCATGCCCATTTGGAAATGGTTTTTCTTTAGCAATTTCAAAACACTAATTTTAGGGCTGAAATCCCCCCCCCCAAGTTAATGCATCTGCAGCACACAACCCAACGTACGTAGGATGCAGTATTATGGTGGTCCTCAAGAGTCACCTGCTAATTCCATTAGGTGTGCTATGGGCTAAGAGCAGCCTTGTGTGCCTGTGAACCCATTACCCTTTGTTTTCATTCTTTGTTGATGATTTAGTTCAGCACACACCTGTCTTTGTGTCTAAATCATAAGCATCTTCCATCAGTATCCATACCTCATTCTTCTGGGTAATTCCTACAGTATCTTTACACTTAAAGACTTGTAGTCAAAGAATCTTGAAAATACAGTGAATGTCAACATCACATAAAACTATGCAATTTTCAGTTCTGCCATGGCTACATGTGCTCATTCTTAGAATTTAAATATGTCAGCTCTGTATTATATTTGACATAAATATGTAACTTCTAAACCAAAGTTTTTTGTATCATTCCACTAGAAGCCTTCAGTTTAAGACAGGAGAGCATATAACTACAAAGGGTTAAAAAGGCAGGGGGTGGGTGTCAAAGACATTGAGAAATATTTTAATAAGGAAATCTTGGATCTATCAGAAGAAAAGGTTTGGTTGTTATAATCTTGAAATTTAGATGCTATAAAGATAGCATGTATAGAAAGAAAATTCTTATGGAAAATTTGTTTTCTGATCAAGTTAATAATCATTTTGTTTATATTACCAAAGATAAACACCAATAACTGAACCAAATACCATGTTCGTGGCGCTCTAGATGATTTATGTTTTGCAATTTAGAGGTCAGGGACCAGCACTATACTTTAATGACTCTTGTAAATTATGTCACCAACCTTCTAACATCACTCACTGATTCTTTTTTTTTAATTTCTAGATGACTTAATTTAAAATTTATCTCAAATACTTCTGTCTTAGAGCATGCTTAGCAACATGTAAGATTTTGTTTCTGGAAGTTTATTAGAAAGATTTTTGTCTGGTTGTTTCATTTTGATTTCCAAGTTAAATTGCTACTGTAGAAATACTAATACCCTACAACATGTCAATGTAAACTTCAATGAAGCCATATAACAGAAGAATTAAAAATAATAATCACAGAGAGCGCTACTGCAGTGACTCAAATTGTCAGCATTAATGATTGCCTCCATTTGCACCAATATTTCATTCCTTTTATTCTGTAGCATCATAAGAATGAGCACCATTAGGCTAATATATTCCAAAGGAGCTCATTACTGATGGGGGTAAGGAAATGGGGGTATTGTTCCATAACAGCGCTACTAAATTTAATTGCTTCTACTCTGCAAGCAGTACATACATTCATTACTTTAATTTATTAAAAATATATTACCTAAAACCACAGTTAACTAAGTGATGCAATCGCTTAATCCAATGATATACACTGTTTTTGGTCATCTTTCACTAGGTATTCTCTGAAGCAAATTCTCATCTTCATTTTAACAATATCATCTTCTAATTTGGGTTTCTAAGACCAACAGACAGTTTCAACTAGAGAATCATTAAAATAAGCTTCTACTTCTTTCAGATAAAAAATGTACATGTGGTTATATTTTTTTTACTTTATTCTACTATACTTGTTATTCAGTCTTTGTTATAACTATGGAAAATGAATTATCATCTGAGATGTGCTTCAAATACGGACAATTTTCTTTTCCTGGACAAATATTGAAACATCTTGGGAATTTCCCCATTGTTTTTAGTTTGCTCAATTTTCTTTCTGTTACCATTAAATTATCTCCAAAATCCCCACAAATTGCCTAAATACCTATTCAAACTATTTAGATACATCAGCTATTCAACCAATTCTATTCCAATTTCATTAATTAGTTAATAGAAATTCTTGGTTCCATCCATTAGAAACCCATTCCTCAAGTCTTTTGCAGTAATACAAGCTGCATTTGTTAACCTCTATGCCCAGTGTTCATTAAGACATAGAATTCTCTTCAGAAACATCCTGGTGACTTCTTTTGCTTCACCTCTATGCTAAACATCCTCTTTCTATAATTCACATCTTCATCTCTTTCAGTTTACTCCCTCATTTAATAGAGCTCTATCTGAATGTACATAGGAAGTACATTTTTGAGATTTTCATATTTGATATGTTTTTTAATCTATTATTCATCAGTTTATTACCTTGAGACAGGAAATAATTTTTTGTTTATATTCTCTCCACATTCTTCAGCACCCAGTGTCACTGGTAAAAAGATTAAAGCCATTTTACATCCCAGTGTTTTCTCTGTGACTGGTTCGCCCAACCAAGTTGTTCACAGGCTGTAGAATTTCTGGTTAGACACTGGTCCATTTTGATCCACTGTTAGAGACTCTCAGTGGACTCTTTCAATGTGGCAACTCATGTTCATCGATTTGTGAAATACTCTAAAATTATTTTATAGTTCATTTGCCCTTCCCTTCTCTTCATCTATTTTGGAAATCCCAATATTTAGGTACACATCTTCTCTAGTTTGTTGTCTATATTGGTTCTTTCATTTCCATCTTTTAAAAAACATATATTCTGGATGATTTCTCTATTATCTAAAAATTCTAAATGAATATTTTGTTTATACCTTAATTTCATACGTAACAGATTATATTCCCCCTCAGTTTTCCCTTTTTATGTAATCTTAATCTTGATTTGTACTAACAGGATTTTCTCTCTGCTTTTTATGTACATGAATGATAGTCCTGTTTTTCTGCAGAAAAGAGAACTGTCTTCACCACCAGGGTATCTGTTTCTTCCAAGTACTTTGTGTGTTTTCCTGTTTGTTGTAGTCCCCAATTTAATGTGTGTTTTCAAATGTCTAGCAATACTTAGTTTCTGACTTATGCTTAAATGCTGGGAGAGGGATAGTTCAGCAGTGTCTCTCACCACATGCTGTGAATCCTCTTGGCCATCTCCCTTACACTGACATGAGAGATGTGGTGTGGCCCTCCACCTGCTCAGATATCCCAGAAATGTCTTCAGGTCTCCTGCCTGGAAGATAAAGCTGTGCCTCATCCTTGTATACTTATATGCTTTTCTTAAAATTCTTACCCAAATTTTAATGGGGTTGCAGAAAGGAACCAAAGTAGATGGGTTCAACCCTACATGACCAAGATTCTCTTTTATTTCTATACAGTCTTAGCAGCTAGAGCATAACTTGAAAAGAGTTAGGCATTAATTAAATAATTTTTGAGAACAGATAAGTGGAAGGAGTCTTCGACATTCAACAGGGATTATCCTTGACACTTTCTTCAATGCTTTGTGTAGAAAAAAAAAATTGTTATGAATTCAGTTGTAAAGTGTCTGAAGTTACTAATAAGGCAGGTTTGGTGGGGAGAACTATGATTTGGTTAAATGGAGTGAAAGGCTTTAAGAATTAATTCGCCATGTTTTATTAGCAACACCTGGCACAATTCATAACCATGAAATGTCTTTTTTTATAGAAGTTAGTAGCCCTGAAGTCACATTATATTTTGATATGGCTAATGAATGCTCTAAAATACTGCATAAGTAAGATGTTATGGGCAAATCCCTGCTCCTGTTTTCTTTACTATACTTATAAATTAAGATGATACTACCAAGGGAAGTATCACCTTAATTAATTCTGTATTTTTGTCTTTCATATTTCAAGGAACTGGGAAATTTTAATGAGGAGAAGACAAATTGAACCCTACATTATAGTCTAGCTTGAGGTATTATAAGAGCACTTAGAGATATTACTGGGCCCAGCAATTGACAAGTCCTAGGGGATTGGGCCGCATTATAGACCAAGCACCTCAGGCCTGGGGCTTAGCGGGTCCTCTTTCTAGAAAATTTTGGAAGTGTTAAAAAACTATTTGTCAATAACTTTCTCCCCTCCATGATCTTCTTCTTTATAGTGAGAACTACTATTACTTAAATGTTGAATATTCTGGAATATGCATCTAAGTTTCTTGCCTTTTCTCTCCTATTTTCTATTGTCTTTTTATTCTGCTTTCTAGTATATTCCTTAAAATTTTTTACTCCATTTCTGCTACTGAACTTTTTCATGTAAGCCCTTATGTTTCTAATTGCTGTGTTTTTTTGCTGCTGTTATCGTTTTCACGGGTGTAATGCATTAATAGCATCCTAATGTCAGCTCCCAAACAAGAGCAGATTGAGTTTGGGCATGTTGCTATTTTTTTAAGTTGTTTTCTCCCTGTATAATGTTTCTCCAAGTTCTTTACTTTTTTATTCCTGATTGTTTGTACTAATTTTTATCTAGAGAGCCAGTATGGTATGTATACCCTCAGATTTGTTTCAACCTTGGCTTTCTATACATGCTTATGAGTAAGCCATTTAAAATCTGATTGGTCTGTGAGCACATGACAGGGGCTTTGAAACTCTGAGCTGTAATGTAAGTTGATCTCTGTGGATCATTTGTTGGGGAATCTCAGGTGTCAGATTCTTTATCTTCCTGTTTGGGAGCTGATCAAGTTCTTCAGCAAAAAAAAAACCTTCCAATTTCTATCTGGAAGGAAATTAACTGGGAGTCAGATTGAAGTAGAAGAAGCTGGGGGTCTTCACACTCAGTGTTTGGCATGGATCTGATTATCACTGATATTATCAATATGATATGTATACCCTCCACTATGGGTACGCCCTCCCCAGCTCAAGAATCTCTGTTTTCCTCTCTAGTGAACACATCTCTGGACTTTTGAGAGAGGGAAGGCACAGCAATGAGAGCATCTAAGCTCCAACTAGTTTTCAGACATGTTCCACCCAGGCTGACTGAGTTCAGAACAACCCCCTCACTTCCATTCCCGAAGTAATGCTTTGTTATTCTGCAAGGGTAACTGGAATCTATCCCTATGGTTTTGTACTGATGTCAGTTACCTCTCACCCATTTGTTCCTAGTTTTTGAAACAGTGTGTCTTTTGCTATTCCCATAGTCCCATCCTTGTGGGTTGTTATTAGATTATATTCCTTTAGTATGTTTTTTGTGAGCATGCTTTTGGTACTATATCTTAGTAAGAGACCAAAATGGTATAGTTTTCATTTTTACTCTCTCATAGTAAAACGATGATGTCTTGCACATAGCAGACAGAACTGGTATTTGTAGAATTAAATAGATGAATACTTTAAACATATTCAAAACATAGTAATATAGCACTTTTATATAGTACAGATTTTATGCATTTGACAAATTAATAAAACTAAATATCTCTTACCCAACCCTGATAATGCTCCATAGAAACCTCCATATATTAAAAGTCTCTACTAGAAAAAATTCATAATAATTTGGGTGGGCATTTTATTTACTCCTATGTTCTTATTGATTCAAGATCTATTTGTTGTGCAAGCACAATGTCACTAATAATCACTGAGATTAATATTTGCATTTTTAACACAAAGAATCTCCATTGTAAATTGGATGTCATTCAATTAATAGGAATGTCCCCTAAATGAATGTGTATAGGTTAATATTTGTCAGCTCCCCAACAAGAGCAGATTGAAGTAAGAATTTTTATGGTTTATATGTCTCACTAAACACAACTTTGATATATGAACTCCTTCATTCTATTACTAAATGTAATAATGTAAATGGAATTTTAGTTTATTGCTTCCATATAAAGCTTCATCAGGCTTCTGAGAAGGTTAGAAGGCTAATTATAATGCATTTGGAATTTGGTTAGAATCAGGTTGCCATTATTAATATTTATTTCAACGAGAATTATACTTAAAACCAGTAGATTTTGAAAAATCAAGTTCAGTCTATCCAGATAGCACAATATTTCCTTCGAGGTATAATATTAGATATTTAATTTTTTGTACTTAAATATTTGAACTATACAAATTTATGGATCAGCAGGCAATATAATTTGCCATAGATCTCTCCATTTTTCATTTTAAAAATACATCAATTACTCATACAAAAGTATGGCATTTTTTATGTAACCAGTTGTACAAACTGTAATTGGTTTTCATTTACAAAATAAGTATGAAGTTTATATTCAGATGAGTTTATTGAATGGAAGATCTTTACATAAAGGCAGCATTATTTTAATGGATGTAATTTTAGAATAAAATAATATGCTAACATAGCAAACTCAAAAATAGGACTACTATTTTGGCTTATAAGATTTTAGCATTTATTTGACCTTATATACGTATATATACATATATTTCAATTAAAATTAATTAGAAAAAAAATAACCAATATCTATTGAACATTTTCTCTAGTCCAGATAGTCTGCTAAGTAATTTTTATGGGTTTATTTATTCCTCATAGCAATTGTATAAAGTTATTGTTATTCCCATTGTATAGATTAGAAAAATACCAAAGCCAGCAATTAAACTAAAACAATAAGGTAGTGATATTAACAGTCGGTAATCCTCGGTAAATATGATCTACTCTTGGGGCATTGGTCTAGGTGTTTTTCTCTGTACAGTAGTCCTTTATTTTCGCTGTTGCTTTCCACAGTTTCAGTTCCCTGGTGTCCCAAAATATTAAGTGGAAATTTCTGGAAAGAAACAACTTGTAAGTTTTAAATTGCACAGTGTTGTGAGGAGCATGGTGGAATCTCACACCCAGGATGAGAATCATTCCTCTCTATGTCCAGCATGTCCATGCTGCAGATGCTACTTGTCATTTAGTGTCAATTTTCAGATGAACAAAGCAAGGTCTATGTAGGGTTCCATACTATTTCTGATTTCAGGCATCCACCAGGGGTCTTGAAACATATCCCTGAAGGATAAGGGGACACTCCTATATTATGTCATTTGATCTTTACCACATGGATGAGGCTGGGGGCCATCAGTATTCCTATCTTACAAATTAGCAAGAAAGGCTCAGAGGGGAAAGGTAACTGACTCAAACTTGTGAAGCCAAAATTCAAACCCAAGCACCTGCATGGAGAGTTAGTTCTAAAATGTGTTGATGGAAATTCTTGAGAAACTTTTCCCTGTAACAGAAACTTTACCCTCTAACTCAAAATGCCTCAGACCCTGAGGGCATTTCATGTCTCACAATCCAAAATCCAGAGAGAGAGAGAGAGAGAGAGAGAGAGAGAGAGAGAGAGAGAGCTGGTTTCAAGGTCTGCTTAAACAAGAGTACCATCGTGGATCTAGTCTTCCCATCACTGTTTTACCAGCTTGGCTTCCCAAACTAGGTCTGCACCTTGCTGGCTATCAGCTAAGACAAGTTATTTAAATTTTGCCGAGCCTAAATATGTCCAAAGGAACTTGGAAGGACAACCCTGCAGTCTTGACTTAGGACAGAAAACAAGAAGGCTTCAGCAACTCCAGGCTTTCAAATCACTTAGTTTCCTCATTCACAAGGTCAGCGTAATGATGTTACCCACCCACCAGGTTGCAATGAGGATTAAAGCAGTTAAAATACATGCAGTGCACCAGGCTCAATGGCACACCTCTGTAATTGAACATACTAGGGAGCCTGAGGCAGAATTGCAAGTTCGAGCCCAGCCTGGGCAACTTAAAGAGACCCCTATCTCAAAATAAAACAAACAAACAAACACTGGGGATATAGCTCAGTGGTAAAGTGTCCCTGGATTCAATCCCTAGTACTAAAAAAATAAAAAAGTACTAAAAACTGTGTCTGGTACATTGTAAGTGCTACATACATGCACACCACTGTTGTTGGTAATTGTTATATTAATGTGACAATGTCCAGAAGGGAAAAAAAAAACATGTTTTTTCTCTCAGATGTGAAGTATATTTCTTAGTCCGTGCAGATTGTCTACATTTCTGCTTGGTAGCAGCCAGGTTACAAGCCCTTTCCTTAAACAATTATCAGATAGGATAACAGGTTTGTCCTTACACCAGCTTTTGGGATACTCAGGTGAGGCAGGGCCTCATTCTCTTGGCACAGGACCATCCTGGGGTGGGGCATAAAAAGAACAAGCTTACAACTATTTCTCTCATCTGCTGTGAACTTGACACAGAGGCCGTCAGTGTAGGGTACCCAAAGAACTTGCTGAAGTCACAGTGGAAAAAAAGCAAGGGGCTAGTCCTCTACCGTGGAATTCTCCTTTAGTAGAAACCCTGACTCCTCATCCAGAAATAGGAATCCACAGCATTTTGACAGGTGTACATCCTCTTCTGCCCTCACGGCTCCCAGTGTGTTACTACTGAAACTGCACAACCCGCCAATGATCTTCCCAATCAAAGTCCCCTCCCATGGCTCCTTCTGGGAGTGGACTTCCAGATACCCTGCCTCCCAATCAGGCCTTACAATTAAGAGAGCCTCATCATGACAAGTACCTGCTAACTTCAGAAAGTAATTTAAAAATATCAAATCTGATGATATATGTGAAAATGCCCTGTGAATCTATAAGACACTGTACAGCAATAAAAGATGGGGGTTAATTTGCCCCTGCAGGACTTCTGATCCATCTGCTAGGGCGATAGATCAGTCCATTCCTGATAATGGATTAATGGCAGATGTACAACATTAGAAGCTGTGTGGATCATTAACCCATGACACCCACGTCTCAGTTATAAAAGTGAGCAACTTTATAGAACACATATTAGCAAGAACATTAACGAAATGATCAGGATTTAATGTTTCCTAATGGGCCATTATATCCTTTTTGTTCTTGAAGTAGATTAAAAAATACATGAATCTGTGGCATAGAGATTAATATCATTCTAAAGAGCTGGTATCTGAACACTAACATGCATGGGGAGTTGCTGCCTTTGGCCTGGAAACTGGGAGGCTCAAAGGAAACTGAGAAAAACAAGCTATGAAGCATCACATTTCAAGAAGCCCAACCAAAATCTGCCTAATAATGAACACCTGCTCCCAAAAAGATGCTGGGTATGCCAAATTAGCAAGGAGGCTAAATCGACAACTGAATTGATTGCAATTGTAGTTTCAATCCTGTTTTTTAAATTACCGCAAAGAAAGGGCTTTTAGTTAAGAGATAGCAATGAATTTTAATACAAATGGGGGTTTGACCACAGCTAAAGAGTGTCACGGACAAAATGAGACATAAGATCTCTGTAAGTGTCATGTGAAGTCTATCAGTGAATAGTCACATTTCTATCTAACATATATTTTGATTTCTTGCAAATACCTCACTTAGTCATTTTCCTACAAGCATTAGTAGGATATTAAGCTTCTCACATCTGGAGGTGATTTGTTTTTTTTTTTTTTTAATTTGCCTAGGCTTCACTCTTTACTTTGATCGATTAGTGATTTCTACCTATTGTAAGACTCACACAAAGTTGCGTGTTTCAATGTGCATTATATGACTTATTATAGTTAAAATAGTCCTTGTAATATTGATATGATTTGGACCTTAACTAAACTATGGTGTCTACAGGTGGGACCTTTTGAAATGATTATATTAAATTAGGTCCTTAGAGTGGAACTCTCATGACTGAATCCTGGTGGCTTCATAAAAAGAAACCACACACACACACACACACACACACACACACACACACACACTCTCTCTCTCTCTCTCCCATTGTGATATGATGCAGCCAAGGGAAAACCCTTGTAAGAGCTTAAACAATTCTATGTGGACTTCTAGCCTCCAAAACTGTGAGCTAAATAAACTTCTTTTCTTTATAGTCTCCCTACAGTATTTCATTATAATAACAAAACCTGACCAATACTTGGCACCAAATAATGAGTATACAATATTAATAGGTACACAGATTGAGATTCTTATTAAAAAGGTATTTACCTTTATTAATTTGTTATAAATTAAGTTTTGTAAGTTTAGGAAATAAGACTTGTAAATACAGTGATATCCCTTTTAAGTTTATTAGACCAAAGTAATATTCCTTAAAATCTTTGTGGTAGTGAATCTGATGACAGAAATATAGCTACAAAAATAAAGTATATGACTTTTCCAGAACATCACTTTCTTTAGATTATATCTTAGTCTACTTAACCCTATGGTAATGAATTTTCTCAGCATGACATACTACTTGTAAAATAGTCTCAGCAAAAAATGTTGTGATAATTGAAGGACCTTTTCTTGTTATAGCCTTGTAGAGCTGTAAAACTACATATTTAACATTCAGTAATTCCCCAGTACTTTAACTCTGGGATGACACCTATGGGACAACTAGGTTTATTGACTCAACTCGAAGAAATATAATTGAACCAATTATTTGTTGATAAGTTTTTTAAAGACAGTTTAATACATCCTGTTTAATTCATGTAGCATTTTTTTCTTAATGCATTAAGCCAATGCATTATCTGTATAAACACAGATATTATTCCTCTTTACGTGCAGTTGAAAATATTCAATTGTGATAAAATCATTTTTCAAAGTAGCTTTACAGAACACAGTCTGGCATCAGTCAACTCTGGATTCCAATGCCAATTCCACTTCATATTAGCTGTCATCTAAAGCAAACTTATATCTGTATTCAATCATTTTCTTTGTTTTCTTTCTTTGCTTGTTTTGTTTATAGAATACTTCCTCACTCTGAACTAAAAATTCATATTTGCTTTCTCTAATTCTTTTTCAGTTTGTATTTTATGCTTAACTCTTTTAATGCATATAAAATTTACCATTTCATTTTACAATGGTCATGTTATTAATTTTATTTAAAAACCAGTAATGCATTCAATGAATATTTATTACATGCCCCTTTTAGGTCTGGGTTTCAACAAGATGTATACATAGATGAATTCATGCCATCTCTTGAGAAATGTAAAATCAGTGGGTATGACAGGATACTACAGCACAGAAAATTCCAAGGAATAAGGAGAGGACACATAGCTAATGGAGAGTATGGTGGTCTTATTCCATTGACCAGGGTTCTGGTTCTCGGTATATCTGAATGCTGAGTTCATGGTGAACTCTTTTAACAGAGTGGAACTCACATTGACAGATAAAAAGCACACATGGTATTGTCTAAGGACTGGCTCTGTCTTGTGGACAATGTAGGATAAAGACAATAACATATATCGCTGGGAAAGCACCATTGCTGCCATTCTCACCTCATAAATTCAAAAATATTAGAGTATCATGGTTGCTTCCCAGGTAAATATTAGGCATAGTATGGTCTTCAGAATTTTTGCAATATATCTCTTCATTAAAAATCTAAGGACCAAAAGAAGCAATTAACATACAGAAAGTAGACCTCATTCTTGCTGTTAATATTCTTTCTCTCTGTGCATGGGCAACTCCTCATGTTGACCAAGAGTCCAGTTAGATTCTTCTGAGAGCTAACCTTCAAGACTTTAATCTACCATGAGAAGCTTTAAAATTTTCTGAAATTATTTAGTCCTATGAACCATTGTGCTACAATCAGCTAAGATCATTTGTTTTTTTCACTGTGAGCACTAGTCTAGCTTTGTTCTTAATTGGTTTTCAGCAAAATGACAGCAAGTAATCCATTTGCCTTATACTTTGACAGGTAAGTTGCAACCATCAATGCTAATGTTGTGTTACAGACCCTCTAGTCCTCTGCATATATTTCCATCAAATGCAAGCATTGACCTAGCAAATAAATTGCCACAATTCAGACACAGACACTAAATGAAAGACCCCATTTTATGTGTAATTATGACCAATTGAGTATTTATCAAACCAAGGTATAATTTATACATCCCAAGGTAAAAATCTTTTTTTAGTAATGAGAATCATTATATAAATGGCCAAAATGTTTTCAATAATAATTCCTGGTATTTTATGATGAGATGATGGCTCCAACACATTTATGCATTTCCATTAAATTACAGGAACACCTTTATTTCTCAATGTTAAATAAATATGCATTGTGTGTGGTACATTCTATCACAAGTCATTTGAATTGGAGAACAGTATTCATGGTCATGAGCAAAATAAATGACCAAAAAAAAAAAAAAATACCATGAATCATTAATTAGCTGCCAAAATTCCCAATGGAATGATGACTTGTAATTTGAATTCTGTCTTTTGTTAATTGTATATAATGCACAGATCTGATTCATGGATTCCAGATTCACTAAATACTCCTATAAAATTCTCTTTTCTCCTGGGCCCAGGCAGTCAATCTTCTCCTGACAATAGAAGCCTTTATTTCTCATCCTAGTCTTTTTCCACACATTATTCCCCAAAGCCCATGATAGCCCAAGCCATCCTTATCTGGCCTCTTACTGCAAATTGGTCTAATTTGTTGGATTTAGTCGGGAAGGAGATAATATTTCCATGCTGGACAAAGGAGAGGAATTGAGAAAACAAGAAAAATTATTCCACCCCAAGTTTCCTGGCCCACTGGAAAAGGTAGCTTTTACATGATCAACTTCTTTTCACTTAACTGTACTTTTTCAATCATGCAATGTTAGCCCAGCCTTACCTGAAATGCATTTGACATGTATTATACATCAGCCTCTTCCCTTACCTAATGGATCTTTACTGAGGACCATGTCATAGCATGTACTAGTCTCTGGAATAGTGAAGTCATGGGGAGGAGCCAGTCGGAAATATTTCTGCCCTTATATAATTTATGTCACATGTACTACCCAATTCCAGTTACTTCCTAATGGCCTAGTACATCCTGATATAAAAGATCCCTATCAGAATTACATATGAAACCTGGAAGTTTAAAGTACATCTTTCCCTGGAGAGAGGCAGATATACCAGAGATACCATAATCCTTTCTTGGAAAATGCCCTTGATTCTAAAATGTGATGAAACTACATGAACTTTTAAATTGAAATTGAAATTTTATGCAATTTACCTAACATTTTATAGCTTTGCTACCTGGCAATTGGCTTGAAATTAGGGAATGTTACCAGGTAAGCAAAAATTAAACTCTCAAGGATATACAGAGGATGCAATTTGTCTTATTTTAATTCTCATTCCATTGAAGGTAAAATATTCAGCCAATTGCCTGCTACAAAAACTGTTGCAGTTGTTGTTTCTAAAGGGGAGACTACAATAAGAATGCTGGGAATGCCTTTTAAATCTCACTCATGAGGTCTGCCTTGTCTTTGAGATAAGTCTTTCTTTAGCCAAATGTTGCCCTTAGAAAACTGCCCTTCATGTAGGAAATGGACCTTTAAAGAAAAAATAATTATGGCAGTAAAAAGAAATGACAATAAAAAGAAAAAAAAATCTTAGGTTTGATGTACCTCTCGATTAACATTTAAAATGTTAGATTCCCCAAAAGTGAATCTCATTCTAGGAAAGAGTAGGACCCATAATATATTTTCCAGACATGGAGATCGTGTGGCAAATCCTGGTTACTGACTGGACCACTTGCCAATTATCCAAATCCTGCCTCTAGCACAATGGAACTCAGTAGATACAGAATTCTTGATGCATAATGCTTATCCTAAGTAATAAACAAGCTACCACCAGTCCTTATCATTTGTTGACAAAGTACTCAAAGCATCACTCTGTAGCTTACATCAACCTTTCTAAGCCCCTTGATGCATAAATGTCTCTGAATAAAATTAGCTCTAAATACCTTTGCCCTGAATTCCCCAATATATTTTAATTACCATAAATTATATATTTTAGGCTATGAAGTGCTAATTAAGCAAACAAAGTATTTTGCACTGTGATGAATAGAGAACAATAACTGCACCCTGCCGTTCTGTTGAAGAAATGTGCAAGAAAAAAATTATTCAATTCTTTGCAGAGATCTTTTAGTCTAATGTGATTTGAAATTTATACTGATCTGTTTGAATAGTGAGATTATTATTTTCATAAGGAGGAAATCTACATTGTTGAAGACCCTTGTGTGTAGACTAAGGGGAACCAGGGTAGAACATAGACAAATGTTTCCATATCTTGACTACTATGAACAGTGCGACAGGGCCCTCTTGAAAGGTATAGGAAAAGCTCATTGAGAAGTTAGCAAAAATCTGCAATTTGCAGGAAAACTTGTCTTTCTTTAAATGTCAAGCTCCCTTTTTCTTATGGGTGTCTGTTTTGTAGTTATCCACTCACTCACCATAACTTTCTTTATGTTGGTCATCCCTCATAGTGGCCTCATATTGTCATCACTTCAACGCTGAAAGATATAACCAAAGTGATCTACCCAGCATCCCTTGAAGAGTCCACTGGCAAATCTCCCCAGGGAAATAATCTCAGCTCATGATAGAAGAATTTTTTCATGGCCAAAGGCAGAAGTGTAAAAGGGAGACATTTTTCTACTTTTGATAACAGTATGTATTTGTCTAGGTGCTTATGAAAAAGCTAAATATGCTTTTGGAAAACTAGAGGTGTTTTCTTTAAAGAGTACCCACTATTTGTAAGAAAAATAACCTGAAATTGACCAGTGCTTCATTAGAAAAAAAGGGCTCCCCAAGATTTGCAAATTGAAAAGAATGTAAATGTTGTTCAGGGAGCTTCTGTTAAAGCTTCTTTTTAAAAATAGCTAAAAAGTACTTCATTTCAATTAAAGAAATTAAAAGTATTGGGATCATGCATAGGTAATAATAATGAAATCATTCACTTTCTAATATGAATTAATTCATGGTGTGGAAGTACCCTGAGCTCCACAGAATACTAAAGAAGATATTTCCATGACTGAGTCATATGTTAAATTTTTTTAAGAAATTATTCACATGATAATTAAAATAATTAAATAGCAATAAAGTAAAACAATATTATTTAGGTAACTCCTTTATGACCTTTAGACTTTTAACATCTATGAAGTATCTGGCTGGTAATAACTGAACCTTATTCAATGAAGGAGAGAGAAATCTAATGTTGACATGAAGAACCTCCTCACTAGGTATGATTACTTATAGTAGATTCAAGGGATTCATGGAAGAAAAAAAAAGAAAAATACTTTCAAAATGAATATGGCTATAGAGGACAGATGTGGAGTTTTAGTCTTAGCTCCTCCCCTCCCTACAGCAAAGTGAATAGCACTTTTCCTCCCCGTGTATACACATCAAGATTTGTATGGTACTATTAATACCTGAATGAAGATCTAGGAATCAGGAATGGGCCAATGCAGCTAGACATGGTGGCCCATGCCTCTACTCTCTGGAGGCAGAGGCAGGAGGACTGCAAGTTCAAAGCCATCCTTAGCAACTTAGTGAAACCCTGTCTCAAAAAAAAAAAAAAAAAAAAAAAAAAAAAGAATGTGTTAAGCCACATATTGCTGTAGTACAGTGGAAATCCATCCAGAGATTTGTGTTTGAGTCACTGTCTTGAAATTTCCGGATCCCAAGAGGCTGCTTCCCACAAGCCACCCAAGATGGTCGATAAGCTACTTGAGAATGATGGTGACAGATAAGAACCTGCCAGAGGTTTTAACCACATTCAACTTTGCAATTAATCAGACTTTTTTCCAGGTTTCATAATTATTTGAAGAAAGGAAGTCTGCTTTTGCAGAGGATTTGAAACCATACCAGCAACCACATTGTAGATCAAAAACATCAATATTGTTCTATTTATCCAGCTACCTTCAAAAGGAGAGAAAATAAAAGGATTATATGACTTTTCCTCTTTTTTTTTCTTTTTAAGAATTATATCACATTAAAACAAACATCTAGCCAGGCGTGGTGGAACATGCCTGTAATCCCAGCAACTTGGGAGGCTGAGGCAGGAGGATTACCAGCCTGGACAATTTAGCCAGACCCTAAGCAATTTAGTGAGACCCTATCTCAAAATAAAATATAAAATGGGCTGGGGAGATAGCTCAGTGGGTTCAGCATCCCTGGGTTCAATTCCGAGTTCGAATAAGGAATGTTTTTCTACTTAACATAAGCAAGGCTGCTTTTTTCTAGGTGGTAAATGTAACAAAAAACAAATATGAATAGAAAAATTTCTATTGTACAAATTAGGTAAAATGTGTGGAGATATGCATATGTGTGCATGATTTATGAATACACCAAAGTATAAATGTAACACCATAGTGCCAGCATGAAGCACAAAGGTAGCACAATTTTACAGTCTCAAAATCCTAACTAGCATAAAAAGCATAACATTGTAATCAAATTATTATTGATTAACACTAACACAGAGAAGCCAGATGTGTTGAATGGGATAGTAATTAACTAAGTAAACTACAGATGTTTAAAATGAAATGTATACAGTTTTTAAAAAAATCATCTGCAGACAAATCTTGGCGCATTCTGGTACAGCAATAACATTCTGTAAATGCAAATATCTTTGAATGAGTATTATACTAGCACCTGTATAATGTTGGCATTTGGGACATCGCTGAAATTAAATGTTTTCAATTACCCAAGTATTTCAAGCTTTTGGAAGGTCGTTTTCAGGGACATCCCTGATTCTGCCCCCATGAACCTGGTAGGGCAGGCAAGCCAAAAGAAAGGAAGATTTCGTAGATGAGTGAGCAACTAAAAACCAAACACCAATAAGGGAGCCTGACATTTAAAAGACCTTGCTATCATGTATAACGGTAATGTACTAATAATAGTTTTACAAAAATAACAGTTTTCCTGCAAATTGCAGAGTTTTGCTAACTTCTCTCTGTTCTTCCTGATACCCTTTCAAGTGGGTCCTGAAGCACTGTTTACAGTAGCCAAGATCAACTTAGTTGTCCATTGACAGATACGTGGATAAAGAAAATGTGGTACATATATACACAATGGAATATTTTTCAGCTGGTCATTTGCAACAACATAGATGAGCCTAAAGGACATTATATTAAGGGAAATGAGCTAAGCACTGAAAGATAAATATCTCATGTTTTCACTCATGCAAAAACTAAAAATTGATCTAAATAGAGGTAGAATGTAGAATAATGGCCACCAGAGGTTAGGAATGGTAGCAGAGAGTGGGCCAGACAGAGGTAGGAGAAGGCACAAAACCACAATTAAAAAGGATGAGATTCCAGTGTTCTGTCGCACAGCAAGGTGAACACAATGTCCAACAATTTATTAGACTTTCCAAAACAGCTGAAAGAGAGGATCATGGATATTCCCAACACAAAGAAATGATAAATGGTTGAAGTGAAGGAAATGCTAATCTGATCAATACACATTATGTGTGTGTATCACTCTGTACCCCCCCAAAATCCATAAAATTAATAATTAATACGTGTCAATTAAACTTTTAAAAGTAGGTTTTATTCACCTCATTTTTTTTCTAATGATACTTATTTCTTTAGGGTCATTATTAGAAAACTGGGAAATTTGATTGGTTCCTTCCAATAGCAACAAATGGCACAGCCAAGAAAATTTAAAAAAGGAAATTAGGCCTTTTCTCCTAGTTCTGCATTATTTTAATTATTTAAGAGAAAGATTGATGATCCTCTCTACTTATTTTTTCTTAAGAAATGTGTTTGATAAGACCCATGCTTCCAAAATGATTGAGACAAGGAAGTAAAAATTTGAAAAATCTTATAACACCAACTCCAATCTTCCATTATTTAGAAAATTTCCAACTCCAAACTCCAACAACAGCACCCCTCATTAATACCCACTGTCTCTGTCTCAACTTTTTTAACCCTGTGCAGATCAGTGCTATCCTTCCTAGGACCTTATAGAAATAGAATCATGTAGCATCTACTATCTTGCATCTGACCTCCTTCACTCAGCTTCATAACTATAAGGGTCAACCATGTCCTTTTATGTATCATACCCTTCATTGGTTTTTATTGCTGTGTGATTTACATTGTATAAATAGACAGCATTTATTTACCTATTCTACTATTGATGGACATTTGGGCCACTCTCAGATGTTGGCTATTCAAAGTTGCCATGAACATTCTGATAAAGGTCATTGATAGACGTATCCACTTATCTCTTCTGGCCATATGCCTAGAACAACAACACAGCTCCGAGGGAATACCCAACTTTTCCCGAAGGGAATGCTCAAATGCACACCATTACAAGGGATGTGTAGTGCCTTCTATTATTTTGTATTTTCTCCATTTTGTAATGTTTGGTTATTTAATGAAAAATAATTTGGGGGTTATGGTTTTGAGTCTAGGACTTGGAAACCGGTGCAGGATATTGTTGGTTCACAAAGTGGTCAAGTGAGTCCGAAAATTGATTATAAAAAGTAATGTATCATTGCCCTACATGATAATATAAAATTATATGAAAGAACTGGTACTTAGGAACATGTGAAAGGGTTATATTGCCCAGACTCAGAGGTTAAGGATGCCTTTTGAGAAAGTGTCATGTGTGTCAAAATCTAAAAATATGTAGGAGGTAGCCAGATAACTAAGAAGGGGAAGGCAGATTGTAGAGCATGGTGCAGAAATTCAGGGTAAACATGAAAGAGTAATCTACCAAGACAGAACTGGAACTCTGATGACTGACAGAAAGGAATGAAGGTAACTAAGACCAGAGTATGGAGTGGGAAGGGAAGAACCCTGAGCCCAGAGAGTTGCTTAGGAGCAGAGCGGGAAAGAATTTTCAGCTTTGCCAAGGATGTAATCATTGAGCTTTAGACAATGGCAATCCTTTGATGTGTCTGAAGCAACACACTGGCATCAATATATCAGGGTTTACAAAGTATTATTCTGGTTGTAAGATGTAAAATATGTTGGAGAACAATAAGACAAGATACTAGTAGTTGAGTTTAGAAGCAATTGTAATGGAAACAAATGAGAGGCTTTCAATTTTGATTTTTATTTTCAAGCTATAGGTACTAATACAAAGTCATAAAATAAATCATTAAACGCTCATGCTTTCACCATTGAAATAAGACATGAAACTTTTCCAACATAGTGAAACATAACTTATTTACTATTCCCCAGTCCCTTTTCTCACCCTATCTTCAGACATGACAACTTTTCTTCTTCAAATAATTATTATGCTTTCTATCATTTTAATTTTGCTTCATGTATATACATTCCTAAAACACATTTAGTGAAACCCTTGTTTCTGATTCAAAATACAAAGACCTTAGAAGTCACTACCCTTTTCAAGAAGAAGTTAAAAAGTAGAACAAGCTAAAACATCAACAACTCTTCCTAGATCTGTAAGACAAGTAAGATCACAAGGAAAACTGCTTCCCCTCGCCGAATGGAGATATATGAATTCAGAGAATCACAATGTACTAAGTAGAAGTTCATGATTAAAAATCCCTGATGGGATCCATACCTGTTGAATTGCTGAAGACTTAATTGTTTGGGGATTAAAAACCATAAGATCAAGTCACTAGGGGAAGCCCATTCTTCCATGAGCTTCACCTCCTAGAGCCAAAGTTCTCACAGTGAATATTTGAGAAAAATCCTTTTGTGCCACCATCAGGGAGTAGGGAAAAGGAACCATTTTAAATGGCAAAGCATTCTGTTTTTCTTAACAAGATCTGTCATCAAGAGAAACTTCTTTGGCCATAACCTGAGGTGCTGCAGTTGTTACAGCCTAACTGACCTAGAGGAAGGGAAGTAACCTAACTTGAGCCATTTCTAGTCTTCCAAGTAGGAGAAGAAAATATGCCCTCCAGCCATCCTGCCCCACTTAAGAGGGGATAACTGGAAAGCACTTAAAAAGTTCACAGTCCAGAAACATGTACTCTAAAAGACTAAGACCTAATCACGGAACTGTAAAACTCTTCCCTGCCCCACATCTTACCACAACTTAGTTTCTTTCCTCCACTACATTATTTTATGCTATCAAGAATAAACAACAAAGCACACTAAAAATAACCGAAAGAAAGAAAGAAAACCCCCACATTTGAAGAGACAAAGTAAACATCAGAATCAGATTCAGAAATAAGGGGATGTTGGAGTTATCAGAACAGGAATTTAAAACAATTATGATTATTATGATAAGAGGTCTAGTGGAAAAGATAGACAGCTTACATTAACATATGGACAATGTAAGCAGAAAGATGGAAATTCTAAGAAAAAGCCAAAAAATAATGCTAAAGATAAAAAATACTTCAACAGAAATTTAAAAAAAAATGACTTTGATGAGCTCATTAGTTGATTCAAAATGAACCAGCAAAGAATCTCTGAGCCTGAGGACTCCGCTACAGAAACCTCCAGAACTTAAAAAAAACAACAAGATAAAACAAACAAAAAGTTTTAAACTTTAGAACAGAATTCTAAAGAACTGTAGAAAATTGCAAAAGGTATAACATGAGCATAACATGAATTCCTATATGAAGAAACAAGAATATTTGAAACAAAAATGATTGAGTAATTTTTTCAAATTAATGTCAGATACCAGATCAGATCCAGGAAGCTGAGAGAACACCACAGAAGATAAACTAGACATATCATATTTAACAACAAAAAAATCAGGATTTTTTTTAAAAGGATCCTGAAAGAAGCAGGAGGAAAAAATATATTTTCTACCAATGAACAAAGATATAAATTACACCCAACTTCTCAGAAACCAACCAGTAAAACAATGAAATAAGTGATTTAATATGGGCAGGGAAAAAAAATTCATCAACCTGTTTGAGTGATGGATAACCTGTACCTCCTGGTTTGATAAACACAGAATGTATAAATGTACCAAAACATCATATTGCACCTCACAAAGATGTAAAATTATTATGTCAGTAATGTTTTAGTTAAAAATAAATGTTTAAAGTAAAACGATCACCAACCTGTTCTATATATTGAGACATTATGTTTTAAAAGTGAAGGAGAAATAAGGACTTTGTCAGACAAGCAAAAATGCAAAGAATTTGATACCAATAGACCTGACTTGTGAGAAGTCTTAAAAAATCTTTAGAGGGAAGGAAAATGATTTAGGTCAGAAGCTTAGATCTACATAAGAAAGAGAATAAAAGAAGATGCAAGTGAAGGTAAAATGAAAACGTTTATTTTTGTTATTCTTCATTGAACTAACCTGTAACAATTTGTTTAGAATAATACCAGCAACAGTGTATTTGGTTGTACATATTTATGCATGTATATGTGCCTATGTAAGTGAATACATGACAGCAATGACCTAGGGATGGGAGGGAGGAATTAGGACAAGTTTGTTGTCACAAAGTGATTACTTGACCCATGACACAGTGTAGTGTTATTTGAAAGTAGACTTAAACTAGTTGTAAATGTTTGTTATAAACCTGAACAGCCATTAAATAATGGTTTAAGAGAGAGAAAAGGAATATAAAGTATGCTAAGAAAGTTGAAAATATAGAACTATATAAATTGCTCAGTTGAAACCACAAAAGGCAGAAAAGAGTGGAAGAAAAAATAGGAACAAAGTAATAACAACAGAAAGAAAATAGTAACAAATATGGAAGATGTTTATTCAGTCTATCAGTAATCACTTTGAACATCAGTTGTCTGAATGTACCAATTAAAAATGGAAATTGTCAGAATTTATCTAGAGCAAGAACCAACTCACTTTAAATATAAGCACACATTAGATTAAAAGTACATTAAAAAGGAAGATATGCTAGTGGGAATCGCTAAGTAAATTTCAGAGTAGAATTCAGAGCAAGGAAAATTAACAGGGATAAAGTGGGAAACTACACACAGATAAAGGTTTCACTTCTTCCTAAAGACATAACAATCCTTAACATGAGTACACATCAAATACATGAGGCAAAATTGATATATCTGCAAGGAGAAGGAAGACCTCTTATTATAGTTGGAGACTTAAAATATTTCTTTCTTAGAAATGGACAAATTCAGCAAACAGAAAATCATTAAGAAATAGTTAAATCCATCAATCAACTGGCTATAATGTTCATCCATAGGTTACTTCATTCAATAATATAGTACCTACTTCTCAAGCTCATACTGAACAATTCATCAAGATAGATCATATTCTGAGCCACAAAACAACTTGATGAATTTGAAAGACTGGGAATCATACAATGTCTACTCTCAAGCTACAATGGAATTAAATTAGAAATAAATAACAAAGAAAGCTGGAAAATCCTAAGTACATGGTGACTAAAAAGTTCACTTCTAAATGATACATGAAGAAAAAAATAAGTCTCAGAGAAATTTAAAAATGTTTAGAATAAAATGAAAGTGAAAACAGAACTAACCAAAATTTGTGGGATATAAAGAAAGCAAGACTTTAATAGAATTTTATAGCACTGAATGCATATATTAGAAAAGAAAGATAACCTAACTTTGTACCTTAGGAATCTAGAAAATAAAGAAAAATAAATCTAAATTAAGCAGAAGAAACAGTAAAAAATGAAAAAAATCAATGAAATTGTAAACAATTAAGAAAATCAATAAAATTGAAACCTGTTTCTTTGAAAGGATAAATAACATTGACAAGCCTTTAACAAAGCTAACCAAGGGGGCTGGGGTAGGGGGGGGATACAAGTTACAAGTACCAGAAATAAAAGAAAGGGCATTACTACAATCCCCTGCAGCTGAAGGATAATAGAGGAATACTATGGATAAGTTTGTTCCCATAAATTTAAAATCTAAATGAAATGGACCAATCCTTAAAAGACGTGCAAATGCTGCACAAGAAGAAATGGATAATCTGGATCAGTTTATATAAGTATTAAATTAAATCAATAATTAAGAATATACCAGAACATAAAACACAATGCCTAGATGAGTTCACAAATGAATTCTATGAAACATTGAAAGAAAAACGTTATGCAAACTCTCTACAGTGTCTTTTAGAAGCCAGAAGCAGACGGAATTACTTCCTAACTCATTCAATGAGGCCAACATTACTCTAATACCAAAATCAGACAAAGGCATTTCAAGAAATGAGAGTCTGTAGCTCTCCTGGATATATATGCAAAAGCCTACAAAATACTAGCAAATAGAGTCTACTGTACAACAATTAGAATGGCCCAAATTCAGAACACTTATAATGGGGAGAATGTGGAGGGACAGGAACTCTAATTAACTGCTGGTAGTAATACAAAATGGTGCAACCACTTTGGAAGACAGTTTGGCAGTTTCTTATAAAACTAAACATGATCCAACAATTGTGTTCTTGGCATTTACACAAGTGTTCTTGGCATTTACACATTTACAGAAACCCATACACAGCTGCTCTAGACATAATTGCTAAAATTTGGGAGGCAAACAAGATTTTCTTAAGTAGGTAAATGGATACATGTGCTACATGAAGATAGCAGAATATTGTTAAGAAGTAACGAAAGGGGGGACTGTGGCTGGGGCTCAGGGGTAGCACACTTGCCTGGCATGTGTGAGGTTCTGGTTTTGGTTCTTGGCACCACATATAAATAAATAAAGGTATATCAACAACTAAAAAATAAAAATAAACCAAGATACATTTTTAAAAAAGAAGTAACCAAAGGGGGGGGGGGAGAACTGTCAAGGCATGAAAACAAACACACAGAGAGAATTTAAATTTACATGCATATTTCTAAGTGAAAAAAGCCAATCTGAAAAAGGAGGAATCAGGGAATCAGGGACAGGAAAGGAATCAGTGATTGCAAGGGATCAGAGAGAAGGAGGAATGGACAGGCAGAGCATGGAGGATTTGGGGGGCAGTAAAAATATTGTGTGTGATGCAATGATGGTAGATACATGGCATTATATTGCCAGGAGTGAACCCTAATGTAAACTGTGGACTTTGGGTGATAACATTGTGTCAAGTAGGTTCATTAATTGTATCAAATGAACTGCTGTGGAGAGAGGCTGAGCATAAGCAGAGGGGAATAATGGGCATATATGGTAAATATTTGCTAATTAAAGGTAGGTCTGCTCATCTTTTCTTCTAACATCTTTAGTTAGAAATTAGTTAAAACATTTTAGTTAAAAAAATTTTAAAACTAGGTGCTCAGCTCATTCATGTACTCTTTTCTTTTATAAATTTAATGACATAATTTTTTCTAAATATCATTTTATTTATATTTCACAAATGTGGTTATATTACTATTGTTATCCTACAAGTACTACTTGCTATTAAAATCTAGGTTATATATTTTGGTGAGTTATGAGTTAAACATTTGTGGGTTACAAATGATGGTGGAATGTGATGGTCATCATTCAAAGTACGTATATGAAGACACGAATTGGTACGAACATATTTTGTCTGATATTAATATAATTACACAACCTTTCTTTTATTTAATGTAGGTCCAGTATGTCTTTTATATTTCTACTTTCAATACTTCTGGATACACATTCTCAAATGAATTTTTTATAAACAACAAATAGCTGAAATTTTTAATTATTGAATTAGTTTTTATCCACTTACTGAAATTACTGATATTTATGTCAGGATGGATGGACGGATAGATAGATAGATAGATAGATAGATAGATAGATAGATAGATAGATAGATAGATAGATGACAGAGAGAAATGATTGTTCCTACCATCTAATTCTGTGCCTTTTATTCATTGTGTTTTTTCTATTCCTTTTCTTTATTCCTGACAACATTACATTAGATTTCTTAAATTTCATTTATTCTCTACTATTTCAAAATTATATACTGATTCTACTTTTGTTCTATTAAAAATTCACCCAAAGCTTTTACCACTCACTTTTAGATTTAAAATTAGTTATTATTACTGTCATTCACCTCACCAATAGCAAAACATTGCTTCCCTTTCTTCTTACATGTTATGGATGAGCAGTGTTTAGTTCCACTTTGTTTTAGCTTACAAATATGACATTATTTTTATTGTCTCATATTATCATGCTTATAGGAATTAAGTTAACTTCTAGGACTATTTTATTCCTGAAAAACATTTTAGAAATTCCATAAATGAAAGTTATTACTGTAAATTTTGTTTGTCTGAAAATGTCTGTTTCATCTTCATTTTAAATAAAAGTTTAAACACGTATTCATTTCTAAGTTCAGGCAACAAGAGAATGGGTCATTACTTCTATAGTTTTAGTTTCTATTGAAAGTATACTTAATCATACTAATATTCTTTTTTCTCATTTTATTAGAGCATTTAGTAATACACAGAAGTTGGGTTCATTTTGACAGAATCATAGATGCATAGAATTTGATTTACTCCATTTCAGTCCTCATTTTCTACTTCCCTCCTCTCCCCTATCCCCCTATTCTCTTTTCTCATTCTTCTTACTTCCTATTTATTTATTTATACCGGGGATTGAACCCTTAGGAGTTTAACCACTGTGCCCTATCCCCAGCCTTTTTTATATTTTATTTAGAGACAGAGTCTTCCTGCATTGCTTAGGGTCTTGCTAAGTTGCTGAGGCAGGCTTTGAACTCTCAATCCTCCTGCCTCAGCATGCAGAGCCACTGGGATTGACAACCATAGGCCATCACACTCGGCTATTTATTTATTTTTGATTGTTTCTTTCTACATATACACAAGGTAAAATTCCCTGTCATATATTTATATATGCACATAACATGATTTTGTTAAATTCATTTCTCATTTCCTCCCCTTTACCATCCCTCCTCCTCCTCCTCCTCAATCTCCTTCTACTGCACTGATCTTCTCTGTATCTTTATGCTAGCCAATTCCTCTCCTTGCCTTCTTTCCCTTATGTTACTCGAGCTTCCACATGTGAAAAAAAAAAAAATTCAATCCTTGAGTTTCTGAGTCTAGCTTATTTGACTTAATATGATAGTCTCCATTTCTATCCACTTACTGGAAAATGCCATAATTTCATTTTTTTATGGCTGAGTAAAACTCCATTATGCATATACCACATTTTCTTGGTCTTTTCATCCATTTATGGGCATCTGGACTGATTTTATAATTTGACTATTGTGAATTATGCTGTGATAAACATTAAAGTGGCTATATAGCTATAGTATGCAGATTTTCATTCTTTTGAATAAATACCAAGGAGTGGAATAGCTGGGTCATATGGAGGTTATATTCCTAGTTTTTTGAGGAATCTCCACACTGCTTGCCAGAGTTGTTGTACTAGTCTACAGTCCCACCAACAATGTATGAGTGTTCCTTTTTTCCCCTCATCCTCACCAGCATTTATTATTATTCATATTCTTATTAGTTGCTGACTGGTGTGAGATGATATCTTAGTGTAGTTTTGATTTGCATTTCCCTGATTGCTAGAGATGTTGAACATTTTTTGTAAGTTTGTTGGCCACTCGTCTGTCTTCTTTTGAGAAATATCTGTTTATTATTCATCCATTTATTGAATGAGTATTATTATTAGGTATTGAGTTTTTTTTAGTTCTTTAAATATTCTGGATATTAATCTTCTGTCACAGGAGCAGCTGGCAAAGATTTTTCCAAATTTTTTAGGCTCTCTCTTCACATTCTTAATCATTTCATTAATTTTACAGACGCTTTTTCATCTGATGGTATCCCATGTATTGATTTTTGCTTTTATTTCTTGAGCTGTAGGGATCTTTATTAAAGAAGTTAATGTCTGAGCCAATACAATGGAGTTCTGACCCTGTGTTTTCTTCTAGCTTCTGGTATAATTCCTAAGTGTTTGATACATTTTGGTCTTACTTCTGTGCAGTGTGAGAGATAGCAGTTTACTTTCATTCTTCTAAATAGGGATATCCAGTTTTCCCAGCATTGTTTCTTACAGCTATCTTTTCTCCAACATAAATTTTTGGTAACTTTGTCAAGAATCAGATGACTGGTAAGTATGTGGATTTGTCTCCTCTTCTTTTCCATTCCATTGATCTTCATGTCTATTTTGATACTGATACCATGCTGTTTTTGTTACTATAGCTTTATAGTATAATTTGAGATCAGGTATCGTGATGCTTTATGCATCACTTTTCTTGCTTAGAATTGTTTTAACTGAGTCTTCTATTCTTCCAAATGAATTTAAGGACTATTTTTTTTCTAGTTCTGTGAAGAATACCATTGGTATTTTGATGGGGATTTCATTTAATCTGTATATTGCTTTTGGTCATATGATCATTTTGACAATATTAATTATGCCCATCCAAGAACATAGGGCTTTCCATTTTCTAAAGCCATCTTTAGCTTCTTTCTTCCATGTTTTGTAGGTGTTTTTTTTTTTTTTTTTTTTTTATTGTAGAGGTCTTTTACCTTCTTGGTTAGATTAATTTACAATTTTTAGCAGAATTCCTGTTGGAGTACAGGATTAGCATTGATGTATGAGTGTTGATCTTGTTTCCTGCTACCTAGCTGAATTCATTTATCAGCTGTAGAAGTCTCTTGTTGGGTTTATGGGGGTCTTTTAGATATAGCATCATGTCATCAGCAAACAGAGATAGTTCAACTTCGTCTTTTCCTATTTGTATCTCTTTAATTTCCTTCTGTTGCATGGTTGCTTTGGCTAGAGTTTTTGAGAACTATATTGAATAAAAGTAGTGAGAGTGGATTTTCCTAATTTTAGAGAAAATGCTTCAGTATTTCTCCATTCAGTATAATGTTGGCTTTGGGTTTGTCATATACAGTCTTTAAAATGTTGAGGACAGTTCCTTCTATCCCTAGTTCTCCAGTGTTTGTTGTTGTTGTTGTTTGTTGTTTTGTTTTGTTTTAGCAGAAACCAGCACAGAATTTTATCAGAGACCTTTTCTGCATCTATTGTCCTTAATTCTATTTATATGGTGAATTACATTTATTGATTTGCCTATGTTGAATCAACCTTGCACTGATCAAGGAAACCCACTTGATAATGATGTATTATCTTCTTGATGTGTTTTTGGATGTGGTTTGCTAATATTTCATTTTCTGCATCTATGTTCATCAGGGATAACAAACAGTCTGTAGTGTTTTTTCCTTGAGGTATCTTTGTCTGTTTTTGATGTCAAGGTTATACTGACTTCGTAAAATTAATTTGTGAGTGTTCCCTCCCTTTCAATTTCTGAAATAATTTGAGGAATACTGATACTCCTCTTTAAAATCTGATAGAACTCAGCTGAGAATCTGTCTGGTCCTGGGATTTTCTTTGTTTGAAGTCTTTTAGCTGCTGTTCAATTTATGGCTTGGTATTGGTCTGTTTAGATGTTCTATATCTCCCAGGTTCAATTTGGGCATGTCATACGTGTCTAGAAATTTATCAACGTCTTCTACTTTTTCAGTTTATTAGAGCATACGTTTTCAAAATAATTTCTAATAGAATGGTCTTCTGGATTTCAGATGTGTCTGTGGTAATATTTGCTTTTTCAATTCTAATTTTGTGTATTTGGGTCTTCTCTCTCTTTTGGTTAGTTTAGATAAGGGTCTATCAATTTTATTTATCATTGCAAAGAACCAACTCTTTGTTGCATTAATCTTGTGTATTGTTTTTATCCTCAATTTCATTAATTTTATCTCTGATCTTAATTATTTCCTATCTTCTACTGGTTTTGGAGTAAGTTTGTGTTTCCTTGAGGTAGAACATAAGCTTATTTATTTGGGGATCTCTCTAGAATAAATGCTATAAATGTCTTCTTAGAACTGCTTTCATACTGTCATAGAGATTTTGATATGTTATATCTCAGTTTTTGTTTCTAAGAATTTCTTTATTTCTTTTCTCATTTTTTCTATCACCTTTCTTCATATAAAAGAGTAGTGTTCAATCTTCATAGATTTATACAGTTTCTCTTGTACTTTTTACTGTTGATTTTTAGTTTCATTTCATTATGATCTCATAGGGTGCATGGGGTTACATCTTTTTTTTTTGTATTTGTTAAGAATTACATCATGACCTAGAATATGGTCTCTTTTGGAAAAGATTTCATGAGTTGCTGAGAAGAAGAATATTCAGGTAGTTGAGTTAAAATATTCTGTAGATGTCTGTTAGACCCATTTGATTTATACTATTGTTTAGGTTGAAAATATATTTATTGATTTTATGTTTGGATTACCTCTCTATTGGTGATAAAGGTGAGCTAAAAATCACCCAATATTATTGTATTGGGGTTTACCTGGGATTTCATGTCAAAAAGTTTTATTTTTTTATGTAAATCAGCGCACTGATATTTGAGGCATATATATTTGTTATCTTTATATCTTCTTGTTGGATTATCCATTTACCAGGATTTAGTGGCCTTCTTTGTCTCTCCTGGTTAATTTTTTGCTCGAAATCTGCTTTGTCTGATATGAGAATATCTCTGATTGGTTTTTATTTGCATGGAATATTTTTTTTCTATCCTTTTACCTTCAGCCTATGGGTGTCTTTTCCTATGAGTCTCTTGCAAACAGCATGTAGTTGGATCATGTTTTTGATCCATTCTGCTAATCTATGTCTTTTAATTGGGGAGTTGTGACCACTTGCATTTAGCATTATTATGGATTTATGTTTATAGTTTTCTGCATTATGATTCATTTATTATATATAATTCTGTCTTAATTTCCATTTAGTTGGTTGCTCTTCTAGTGGTTTTCATATATTTGGGAGTTTTGAGGTTTGCTTTTGGGTACCTTGGTTGCAGTTTACCTTTGAGTATTGTCTGCAGTGCTGATCATATATTATTTTAGATTATTCTTGTCATGGAAAGTTTTTATTTATCATCACTTTTGAAAGAACTTTGCAAGCTATAGCAAGTTGGATGGCAATTGTTTTCTTTTAGAGCTTAGAATATCTCATTCCAGGCCCTCCTTGCTTTTAGAGTCTGAGTTGAGAAGTGAGAAATGAGCCTTATTGGCTTGCCTATAAAAGTGAACTACTGTTTTTCTCTCACAGTTTTTAGTATTCTCTCCTTCTTTTCTATGTTAGACATTTTGATTATAATGTGTCTTGGAGAGGCTGTTCTGAGCTTTATTATGTGGGTCCTATATGCCTCCTGTATGTGGATGTCTATCTCATTTCTGATATGGGGAAGCTTTCTGTTGCTATCTCATTGAAAAAATTCTTAGTGCCTTTGGTCTATATCTCCATGTTCTCTTCTATCCCTACTTTATATACAAATGCACAGTGTTCTCTGAAATGTTTGTGATTCAGTGAAAAGAAAACAATTAGAAATGTAAGGAAATTGCTTTAACTTTTCTAATTAATTTTCTAAGGTGAACAAATATTTCAAAAGAAACTTTGACATGAACACTATTATATAAATATAAGCTCAAAGCTAACTCTCTAAAATTAAGCCAATTCTAGTTTCTTTAAGTACATATAGACTGCTCTGGAACATCACATTTTTCACTTCCAGATGGGCTGTCTTCTAATGAAAGAAAACTAAAAGACAAAGGAGATTGATAGCTATATAAAAATGGATTCAATGATCCTTTGAGCTGCAACTGAGAAGAAAGAAAAAATATCATTAGTAATTGGGAGTATATTTCCAGAAATAGAGAGGATTATCTGGTTATTGAATTAAACATACTAAAAAAAAGCAGATGATTTAAAAAACAGAGAAGAAAGAGACTAGTACCTTGACTAATGAGAAATTGTACAGTAGGTTACAGTAGAGAAGTGAATATTGAATGTGTTTGGATGCGAATTACTTCTAATACTGTGACTACATTTAATGATGAATAACATGTGCGCAGGGGGGTCTGCATACACAGTTACTTAACATTCCAAAGGATTTTAGAAATAATTTTTGTAATTCAAAGATTTAAAGAAAATGGGAATGGATTTTGAATTAACAGTAATAAGTTATAAGATGAAATAACTTATAAACATTTAATATTGACTTGAATAGATATTAGAGAAAAAGCAGTTATTCTGGAATAAATTTCTTTTAAGCCACAACTTTTTAAATCTAAAACTATCTCTCTTGTATCTGTTTCCTCATGTACTGATGGTTACTCTCCTTGCCCACCCTTAAAAACACCAGCCTATTTTCTTATTACCTTGGCTTCCAAATCACATGAAATAAAATACCAAATCCTCTCCCCTGCAGCCCTCTCATGCTCTCTCCAGTTCTCCTCGCTCTTCATCTTGCTTGGTTCCATTCTCCAGTTTCTATTCTTTCTGCTTGCTCTACCTTCTTGTTCTACAAACTGTCCTTGAGTAATCAGATAAGTGAGGGAGGAAAAATTATTTTCCCTTTCGATTTCTTAGCTGGGACCTTTATAACAAGATTAATAAGAGAAGGATAAGTTCACTAATGTACATTTCATATGCACATGGAGATTCCCTGGAAATGAGTAATTTTCAAAGAGATAATCTAAAATTCAGACTTAAATAACATATTCAGCCAAAATCAAAGAAAGAAGGTTGTGGAGAAGGCCAAGTATGGGAAACTAATAATAGATGAAGTTTAGTCAGTAAACATTTTTGTGTAGATTCCTCAGTGCAGGAAAAGACTAAGGTCATTTCAGTAATCAATCATTGCTGTTGCTGGTAGAGATGGAAGGTGGGTCACCTTTGTAAATTTATATCTTGCTTTTAAGCAAATAGGAATATAGCAGAAATGTTCTTTTTCCTTTGCCTTTAACTCAAAATTGTCCTTATGCCAAAGTGGCATATTTGGAGGTGACAAATTCTGGTACCTTTTACATACATTTGCATAAATACAAATATTAATGTTTATATTCTTTTTAAATTCTGAAAACAAAAGATGTGAGTCGCATCATTTGTCAACTTTCTTAAACATAGTTTGCTGAAATCATCACATAACATGCTGATTGCAAAAGCATAAAGAGAAATGAAATTTGAGGTACTCAAAATTATTTTTAGTGTTATCTATGGTTCAGAATTAACCCATGTATTTTAAAACTACAGGCTTTGATATGGTAACCCCCAAACTTCAAAATATTTGTGATCTTCTGCATTTACTTATTTATGTAAACATTCTGGCATTTTTTTAAAATTGCATTGGATCTGACATGACTTGTATGGGAAACTGAGTTGACACATGTTAAGTGTTTTGTTTTATAACATTTGAAATCTAGTGCTGAACAGATAGAAATCAGATACAAACTTGAAATAAAATTTCATAGCAAACTTAAACGTTTGAACTTTAAGTACAATTTTATGCTATTGGTGTTCACAAATTTTAATATCATTATTGGAAAGAATAGTACAGTTTATAAATAGTTATATCTCCAGTGATTGAGAACTACACTGAGAGATTTTATGTGTTTAGCAAACATGTACAACTAGTGCATAGATTGATTTGTGTTTTATTTGTATGGTATAAATTTGAGTCAGTCATTAAAAAGAACTATATTCTGCAATCGAAAAGGTCACTGGATATAGATGCTTAAAGAATGGAAATTGCTATGAATTTGGAGATCATGCTAATTCATCCTGAACCTAATGAAATCTATTAAGATGAAATAATGCATAGTCTTCTATGGTGATCAAGACTAACCATAAGAGATTAAATCTGATGACCAGGAAAGGGAGCAGTCAGTATGCATCTCTGAAGTTGGCCTGCAGGTAAATTGCTTTGTGTTAAACTGAATTTGCTAGCTAGAGCAATTATTTTTCTATAGTAGTTTTCCCTTCGGAGACTAACTGCAAATTATACATGTAGCAAATCAACAACCCCCCCAAATGATGTAAAATGTTTTATTATCAATAAAATGCTATTACTGTGAAGGTAACTGAACAGCAAACCAACAACCAAGAGCTGAAAAAAAACGATATAAAATGTTTTATTATTGATATAATTTGAGGCATACTTATAAAGGTACATTGAATTCCTTGAAGTGAGGAAAATCTAAATGTGTATAACTTCACCCATTAACACACTCTGGCAATATTTCTAACCTCTCGTTTCACTTAACCATTTATACCAGAGTAGAGCAGGCAGGTTGTCCCACTACTCTTACTCAGAGAACTCTATACTGGTTATTTCAGGGTCACCATTTATATGTTCAAGGGCTTACTATTTCCCATCAGCTTCCCCTAGATTCAGAGAATTAAAACCTCTATTTTAGGCACCTAGGAGGGTCCTCAACTGCCAAAGAGGAGACTGTCCTCAAAAGGACTTGGGGATGCACAGATAAGCATCACTTGGGTCAGTCAGCAGACAGCCTCTGGGCCTCTCAGAGAAGGCCCCAGATGGTGCTTACTTCCCATGTGGATCCCTGGCATGAATGACAACTGAGTTTGCTCAAAGGAAATGGAAGCTGGGAACTCAACAAAAACTAACTGATCCTGTATCCACAGCTGCCCTGATGCGCAGTGCCCTTGGCCAGGTACCACCTGCCATTTCACCCTCTTTCTTCTTCACTTGGGAAGTTGTAGTCTTTAGTGTACTGGAAGGCAAGTGCCCGGGTCCTCATCCATTCATTTTAATCTATTGTTTACGACAAAAAAATAAATATTATGATCTTAGTCTTACTGGAGCTAATAATCACAGAAATACAAATTGAGTATCCTTTATCCAAATTGCTTGAGACCAGAGTACTTCAGATATAAGATTTGGCAGGGGGGATTTTGCATAACATGAGCTACCTTGGGGAGGGGACCCAAGTTAAACATGAAATTTGTTTAGGTTTCATATACAGCTTATCCAAGGTAACCTGAAGGTAATCTTGTACAGTATTTTTAGTGCACCTGTACTTTGACTGCAACCCATCATAGGAGCTCAGGTGTGGAATCATCCACTTTGACAGTCATTTTGGCACTCAAAATATTTCAGATTTGGAGCACTTTGAATTTTGGATTTTCAGATTAGGGATGCTCACTCCTACATTAAAATCATCTCTAAAATATCAAAAATCCTGGGCTGTTCTTTGCACTAAGAACTCTAGAGATCTTTTGATATCTACAATTGTAGTAGTGACCTCTATGTTTTTTCATTGACTGTGGTGGTATTTTCTGGAAACAACAAAGAATGAAGGGCTTAGCTCACTTCAGGGTATGAGGAATGGTCAGAAGAAGGGAAAGGTACCAGTTACTGTGAGATAGAACCACAATCATTAAAACTACAACTGATTGGATCATTTCTAGTGTTAATTATCTGTGCCACCTTGAGCAAATTAATTTAATTCTCTAAGACTTACCTTAATAAACTGAATTAGTTTCTTACAGATGTTGTAACAAATTACCACAAACTTGGTGATGTAAAAGAACAGAAATTTCTTCTTTTATAGTTTAGAGGTTAGAAGTCTAAGATGAACTTCACTGAGCTGGATTCAACATGTTGACAGAGCCATGCTGTCTCTCAATGTTTGGAGGAGAATCCATCCTGGCCTCTTCCCCCAGGAAAAGGTGGTCAATAGCATTTCTTGGTTGTTGACTGCATCACCCCAATCCCTACCTCTGTGGTCACTTTGCCCTCTCCTCTTTGTGTCCAATATCCTTCTGCTTTTTCTCTTAGAAGAATAGATGTGACTGCAGTTAGATTTTATCCAGATTATCTCCCCAATTAACAATTCTTAATTTAATCAATCTTAAAAGTCCTTTATTGCCATATAAGATAAAATTCACAGATTAACAAGATAAATATCTTTCATTTAGCCCACTGTAAATTAGTTTGATAATATTATCTACATGAGTATTAAAGGATATACAGTCAACCATCCATTTCCAGGGGCTTCATATCCATGGGTGTAACCAACCAAGGATTAAAAATATAAAAATAAGGAAAAAAAAATGCTTTTTTACTGAACACATTCACATTTCTTTTCACTTTTCCCTAAACAATACAGAATGAATGTCTACATAGTACTTATATTTGGTTAGTAGCATAAGTAATCTGGAGATGACTTGAAGTTTATGAGAGGATGTGAACAGGTTTTATGCAAATATTACACAATTTTATATAAAGGTCTTGAGCATATATAAATTCTGGTAAGTGTAGATGGTCCTGAAACCAATTTCCCCTGCATACCCAAGAACAGCTGTAGTATATGAAATTTCCTTAGAACAATGTCTAGTATGCCACAAATTCCTCAGTAAAAATTAGCCTGTGATGGTGATCTCAATGACAATGCCACAAAAAAAATATAGTGGAAAGATTTTTCAAAAGCGGAATACATTTTCAATGAACATATATGGACAGTCTCATCTCTGGTTATTTGATGTATGCTAACCTTACAACAGTAACCTTATTTAAAGGACTATATCTCTACCTTGAATAATTATAACTTAATGGTGCAGACATATGATAACATGACTTTGTCTTTTGTTTCTTTTCATTGGAAATTATGTCAGCAATTTCATCCATCCTGAATTCTTCCCAAGATCAAAGCCAAAGATGTGATATAATATGATTGTCCTTTTTGTGCTTTTGTGTCCTGTCCACCTAGGATACAGATCTGATGACATTCAACATCTCTGTACATCGGTCATGGTGGAGGGAACATGGACCTGGCTGTGTCCGGAGAGTGCTTCCTCCGTCGGCCCATGGCATGATGGATGATTACACCTACGTTTCTGTCACAGGCTGCGTCCTGGACTTCCAGTACCTGGAGGTCATCCACAGTGCCGTCCAAATACTCCTCTCAGTAAGTGTCACTTTTCTGTCATTATCTGAATCGAACTCTTCTCTATTGGTATTTTATATTCACCTACCTGATAGACTGTGCAGCAGAGAAGCACATAGAAAACATTAACAGAGGAAATAGCAGCAATTATGGTGCCATTAGTCGTACATAATGGCAGGTGACACCTTTTTCTTCTTGGTATCCACATTTTATTTAGAACCAGCTTGTTGCTATGGTTTCTAACCTGAGATACATTCCGCACTATTCAATGGAATAATGTCACCATCCTCCAGAAGTGGTATGTTGCCCATTATCTCAGAATCTGCTACTAATGTGTTCTTCTATGAATGCTTTAGTTCCAGAGAAAGAACAATGGAAACATACATACTCAATGATTGTTCATCTAATAAATGTCACATTAATAATAATTAAAAATCAAATCCCTCCAGAGATGCACAGCATTTTGTGTTGGAACTCAGTTCCATATAGAGAAACAAAGATAGGAACTGATTTGATTAGACTATAGAAGCTTTATATACCAAGATTCCTTAAAGGTAATTTCTGTCTACCAGACTGTCCCATCCTCAGTTTGACCATAGTCTAGAGAAGAACTAACTTAAAAGGCATAACATATCAAGAATGGTGTTCCTTTAAAACCTACCTAGGATTTGCCAGTTAATTTGAATCAAAATACAATATAGCCATTATCAAGCACACTTTTTCACATAAACTGACCATCCCAGTTCTTCTGCCCAGTTGGATATTCAATCAGAATAGAGATGCAGCTTCAATAATAATCAAATCAGAAATATAAGTGGGATAGAAGAGTGAGCCAGGTACCTTGGACTTGTTTCTATAAAGTACTTTGAGAAACCCTTATCATCATTTACTGTATGAATTCTCTGCTGTTGTGTAACAAATTGCTCCAAGATGTAATTACTTAAAACACTAACGATTTATGGTAGAGTTGTGTGGGCAGGGATCAGCAGGGTAGTTCTGCTTCTCCATTTGAAGTTGGATAGGGTCACCTGAGTGAACCTTTTAACTGGAGCTGTACCAGGACTGGAAACATTCAAAGAGGCCTCACTCACCTGCCCAGAGATGGCTGTTGGTTCCCATTCCCCTCCACTTGGCCTCTCAAACTGCAGGAAACTTGATTGTTTCTCTTACAGCAAGATAGTGGGGTTCTAAGAGAAACCCCAACACGCAAGCATTTATCAAGCCTATTCTCCCATTAGCTATCACAGGTCATATGACCAATGCTAGGCTCAATAAAGGAGGGATCAACAGAGAGGCAAGAATACCTAGAGGATGTTTCATTGAAGATCACCAAAGTAGCAGCCTTATCTCATTTGCTTACTGCATTAATTATTTTTCTTTAACTTACATGTCTCAAGTTTTAAAATGTTGTTTTAGACCATGTTTGAATTGCAATTTTCTAGAAAAACATAAGAATCAAAGATTTTTTAGTGTTCTAGATCAAAGAGCAAATTTTACACTGAATTCAAAGAAAGGCATTGTATTTCAATGCTAATGAGTTTTCTTTCAGACATTTATCAGGAAATTAGATTATTGTAGGTTTCTATTATTATACTTACATATATAAGTATAAAATACTGTCATTTGTTCATGTAGGTCCATCCATCTTTCTTTAAAGTAGCAATTACGTATGAGTATATATACATTGGAAATGTGTATTTTTTTATTGGAAGCCAATTTTTCCTTAAAAGTTTTTAGTTTAAGGTATAAAAGACTTATATTATCATATACTAGACTCTAAAAGTTCTTATTAAATTTTTTATATCAAAAACATTTTCTATAATCTTTCATCTGTGCACAGATTACCCTCTTTAAAAAAAAAAATGAAAGTGAATTGCTAAACCATTTTGTGAATGATGCATGGTGTCCAAATCTTTACAATGTGACAGAATGCTATGGAATCAAAAAAGCCATTTTCCCATAGTAACTCCAACCCAAATGAACAGCAAGGTGAAATTATTTGATAAGAAGCTGGACTGTCACATAAAGCATGCCCTAAAGGGAAATCTAAGTAAACTGTATATGTTACACATAAAATCACTTTTCATTTATAAATGAATTCCTTGATGTATTTTAGTGACCATTCAAAGCTGCCAGTGTTGCATATGTAGGTCTGTATATACTCTTCTGCCTTCGGGAAATAAAAGGATTAGACACTGCTCTTTTATTGTGTAATACACCTGCAAGACAAAAATGTTTAATACTTTATCTTTTATATTAAAATAAAATATATCCTGAATTTGCTTCACAACTATGAAATTACAGTAGTCCTCCCTTATTCCCCGGAGATATAGTCAAAGACCCGCAGTGGATATCTGAAACCGTAGATATTATTGAATCCTGAAATGTTTTTTCCTATACATATATATCTATGATAAAGTTTTATTTATAAATTAGGCACAGTAAGAGATTAAAAACAATAACTAACCCTATATCTTAGCAACCTCAGCATGTAATTGTATTTTATTTTTTTGTGATTCACAGACTTTAACTATTTTACAAAGAGGAAGTACTTTACAGTTTCTCTCTTATATCTGAATTGTCTACATCTTTACTCTTGTCGTTTCAAGTCGATATTAGGTAAAATAAGGATTACTTGAACACGACCACTGCACACTGTGGGGGTTATTCTTTTAACCAAGGCACTGCTGACAAATGCAATGGCAGTGTACACAACATGGAGACACTGGGCAGAGGGATGTTTCATGATCTGAACGGGTTAGAGCTAGACAGTGCCAAATTCCATCACACCAATACTCAGAAAAGAGCTACGTGCAATTTAAAACTTATGCTTTCCTTTTTCTGGAATTTTCTTTCCACTTAGTATTTTCAGATAGAAGTTGAAAGCTGAAAACAAAAAAGCAGATAAGAAGGGCATATTTGTGTATTATTGTGTTTGATTTTATGTGGGTTTCTTATATTTACCGTTTATTTCATCTGATTCTGTTTATTATTAGAATTTTGACTTTTTTAAATCTGATGGCAAAAAAATATCCCTGTATCCTACATTCATTGCCTAATTTGTGCTGAACTCGGTACCTTATTACTATAAAATAGAGGCAATGGTCACAATGTTTAACAGCCTGTTGCCGGTGGGACAGGTAATAGCCAAGCAAGCGGATGCAGAGCTTTGAGATGGGACAGGGTACTGAAGGCTTTGCTGCACCAGGGGTTACTTCTTTAACTAGAGGGACAAAAATGTCTAGAAGAACCCAGGGGAGAAACTGTCAGAAATGGCCAGGATGATGGGGGCGGAGTAGGAAAGTTCCTTGGGGTTTCAGGGCATCAACTCTCCACCAAATGAGAGGGAATTATTTGAATGATTTATTCATGGATGCAACTCTGCTGATGAATTGAACAATTCTGTACTTAAGACTAGAACTTAAAATTGGAAGAAAGGATAGCCCCCCCTGTCTTGAGCATTGCACAGGAACAGGGTAAAGGCTTGCTGCCAATGAATAAAAAACAAACAAAAATTAGCAGAACTTGCAAAGGCGACCACGGATGAGTCTCTGGTAAGGGACTGTTACAGGACAGTTAGGGAGTCTCCTGGCCATTCACCCATTCCCCAGCACAGGAACCCAGCACTCCTTCCCATGCCCCTATCACAAGCATTCCCTTCTCAGGAGTGAAAGAAGAAAAGCACAAGGTTGAGAGAAGGTTCCTGTTGATCTAACTCCACCTAATCCTATTCCAAGGCTCCCACAAATTGTCAGCAATACCAAGTTGAAGATCATTGCAGAATCAGTAGGTTCTGGACAGTGTGAGGAGAAACAAAATATAATCTATGTAGAAGATGAGAAATCAAAGACTGTTTCCAGGGGTCCAGCTTTAAGATGATATTACTCTCCCTCTCTAGCTGCAGATTCCCTGCCTCATTCATCATTTCTCACCTGAAGGATGGCTATTAAATTCTTAAATATTATTCTGTGGCCCAGTTCTGCCCCACCTGTCAAGCATGTCCTTACTTCTAGGGAGATATTTGCAAAGTGCTAATTTGATCACCCACTTTCTAACCTGGAAAACATTAAAACTAATGGATCTCTCTTTGGAGTTAATTTCACTTATATGTTGTCCTGAATCTTCAGTGTCAAGGTATTCCTTCTTAGATCTGATATGTAACAAACCTCTTTCTTTAACATCTTTGGAGGTTGTCACCATGCAGGTCATAGAGCTCTGCAAATCAGTTTTCCATCATTCCTGTGTCCTTTATATTGTATCTCTCTGTCCACATCGATATCCATTCTCTCTGCCTTCATACCAAATGTGTTCAGTCTAACAGTAAATCAAAACTCTATAAAGAAGGGTAAAACATAATGTTAGTACACCAGGGATCCTGTGAAAACTTGCCTTCGAAAGATTGTATGAATATCTGGTCCTTCACCTGTAAAATCAGTTGTACAATCACAGGAGCAGGTAACACCACTGCTAATTTAGTCACATAGGCTCACAAGCATAAAAAGGCAAATCAAAAAATGATGGCATTTAAGCTTTTGATGTAAGTTTCAATTGCTATCAATAGTATTTGTCCAAAGATGTAAATCCAGTTAAAAGTTGTCATTTAATCTTTGTACTAATACTTGCATTTATTTAAAGAAACTCTCAGTATGTGCCTTGAAATTGTTCTAAGTGCTTTACAAGGATGAACTTATTTAATCCTCAAAATGACCCACAAGGTAGATATAATTATATTCATTTTACAGACATGGAAATTGAGACTCAGACAGGTTGAGGGATTTGCCCAGGTTCACATATCCTTTAAGTACTTGAAGGTAGACCTCAAATCCAGGCAGATGAACTTCACAGTTCATGTTCTCAACCACATCCCTGAACATCACCATGACATGGGAAAGGAGAGCTTTCAATTTTCTTAAAGCCCTTTGCTGAGTACAGTGGTAAACTCTCAGAGCTATAAGGTTCTAAATCTCCTGCTAGGTTGATGGGGTTTTCTTTGGCAGCTTCAGTATTAGAAAGTAACAATAAGAGTGCATATATCTGAGATTTATAAGATGTGTAGAGTAAATAATTAAAAATGTTCAACTGGGGCTGGGGGTTGTAGCTCAGTGGTTGAGTGCTTGCCTTACATGCATGTGGCACTGGGCTCAATCCTCAGCACCACATAAAAAATAAATAAATAAAAAGTTTAAAGAAAAACAATTTTTTTTAAAAAGTGGAAGGTTTCAATGTTTGTAAAATGTTAAATATACCACATTTTTTTTCTTTTTTTGGTGCTTGCTGGGGTTTTCTAGGTGCTGGATGAGAAAGGAGGTTACAGCCACCTCTCCTGCCCCAAATTCTTCCCAGAATTCTCACTTTACCCAAAGAATCTATTTTTATATAAAATAGATGATTTCTGCCTATGCCCATTTTAAGCAGCTTCTCAGAGCTGCATAGAAACATTAAAGATTTAGAACAGTTGCTCTCTATATGCCATCTCTAGTCTCTGTTTTCAGTTCCATCCTCAAAATATCAACAGTTGGTTTAAATTTCCACTTTCCCAAGAAACCCTTTATTAGACAATCAAAATATCCAGAGGATTTTGTGGTTGTGGAGAAGAATTACCATGTCAACAGTCTTCAAAACGCTTTGGCAATACATTTTTGTTCAAGAACCAGAATATGGCTGGTCAGTAAAATAATTTGGACTTGGTCTCTATTTGACGAACTTTGATTTTCAGTCATCTTTTTTCTCAGTGTGTGTCTTGGAAATGCACATACTTTTTTATAGTTTTATAGAGATATAATTCTGATGCCACACAGTTCATCCATTAAAAGTATATAATTCCGTAATTTTTATTCTATTCACAGATATGTACGGCCAACACTGTAGTAAATTTAGAATTCATTCATTACCTCACAAAGAAACCCTGCCCCACCCCTTAGTTATTACAGCCTATATCCCCAGTCTAACCCTAAGCAACTACCAATCTACATTTTTTCTCTGTAGATTAACCTGTAAGGAACATTTCATGTAATTGAAAGTGCCCTGTGTCTTCTTTTGTATCTGTTTTTTTTTTTTTCACTTAATGTAGTGCTTTCAGGGTTCACCCATGCAACATATATCAGCATTTTGTTCATTAATATAGACGAAGAATATTCTATAACACTTGCTGTTAATGCACATTCTGTTATACACATACAATGTTTAACAAATTTTTCAGACTATTTAAATTTATGTAGCCCTCACCTGCCCATTGATAAAACCCACAGTGAAATTTAGACCATCTACCATGCACTCCTCTATATAATATCACATACTCTTCTTCTGGAAATATCTGGGTTACAGATCAGATTCTTAGCTCTTATAAAGATGTGTGGTCTTGTATAAGCTTAAAACTAAATGTTGTCAATCGGTGTATACCACACCTACGGGTTTTAATAATTGAAAGCATGTGAACATTTAGAGGTCAAAGTCCTGTTCTACCATAACATTCTCTGAAATGATATGTATATGGTTGGATCTTATTCTGTAAGTTAATAAGTTATCACAGACATTTGTGTCTCCAACCACAAATCTCATTCCATTTTCAAACAATAGAATTGATTCCCCTAAGCTCTGATGCTCATGATTACCCTAGACATGTTTGCAGGTCTTCATAAATTATTACTACCCTCGTATTTTTAAATAATCTTCTAAACATGGATTAATAAATGCATAAGTGAGTTGTGACATTTGGTAGACTTAAATACAGTTTCATCAGAGAAATGCAAAGCTTAATTAGAAACCATATCTAGCACAAAAGCCATTAATATATAAAATCGGAAATCTGTTTAATAATTAATCAAAACAAACATTGTGACTGTAGGCTTATGGAGATATTAGAGGCAAGAAATTTAATTTTTTTGACACTTTACTTAGGGTAATTTAATGTCATTCAGATGTTGGAAGACTGTTCATCTTTATCCTTAGTTGAGAATAACTATTGGGTTGAAAATGTAGCTTTTCATAATGAGAATTAATACAAAATATTTACACTTTCTCTTTAAAAGACCAAATTTTGTATAAATTCCACAAAATAAAATTTGTCATGTCACATTTTATATTCCTTCTGAATGAAAATAAGAAGTTTCCTTGGTTCAGAAAAACATATTTAGTAGGCCCCCAGGCTACACAAAGCCCTGTGTTGAGAGGTTGAGGTGACATGCTGGAAGTAAATGGAATCAAGTTGAATTTGACATGGTCAAACCCACAGTCTTTTGTCCTACTATGGGACATCCAGCAGGCAATCAAAGTGCTGCAACTTTGGATGCAAAGTAAAAGAACTAAAATTAATTTATAAGTGCTACTGGGACTCATAGGGGAAAGTAGCATTCAGGGAAGTTGTGATGTTTGACTTCTGTCTAGAGTTTTCTCTTGGATGAGAAGGGGAAAGGAATTCCACATGGAAGGAGAGCTAAAGCAAGAACTTAGGGGAAAAGTGTGCAGTTCAGTTTGGATGAGTGAATGGTGTAGGCACGGAAGCAGTGGCTTAAACCCTTGTGATAACCATGAGAGGGTTGACTGCCACATTACTGTGTGAGTTTGACTAATGCTGTATTGTATGCACTCCTGGGAGATTCACTATGTAACTTAGCAGAGAAAACTGTTGGAGAAATTCTACTGTTAAATGAAAAAAGTTACTGAAGACAAAGAAAGGGGGAGAAATTCCTCCACATCAAAGAGGACTGAAGACGCATGACAATTAAATGAAATGTGTGATCCTAGACCACAGCAATAGTGAGAATATGATTGAGATTTGTATAAGATCTATGGATTAAAAAACAGTATTACACCAATGCTAGTTTTTTTTAAAAAAAAAAACAAAACCTTGGACTGTGACTATGTAAGATGCTGAACACTTTAGGAATCTAGATGAAGGATATATTGGGAATCCGTCATACAATTTTTCCAAATTCTCCCTAAGTCTGAAAATATTGCAAAATGAAACTAAAATGTTAATAATTAAAAACCTGCATTTCCAGTTTTCTAAAACAAATATTTTGATAAATAATGGAAAAATTGAAGGTTATAAAGTATCAGTGAGAACGGAAATCAAAGGAGAAATCTAAAAATATTACAGAGGCTTGCTTGGCAGTCAAATGCACAGAAAGGTGAAGAACAAAGCAATGTTTGGCTTGCATGCCCAGCAAGGACAGAGGAAGCTTTATATCCATAGAGCAGTTGAAAGAAAGAGCTGGGTTGACAGAGAGAGTAAATGAGTTTTGATGAGTCTTGACTCTGTCCTCACTTAATATTTAAGGGATGGATGAGTCTTGACTCTGTCCTCACTAATTTATTTAAGGGATGGATGGATAGATAGAAAGATATTAAACTAATTGCCTATTTGTGGTAAAGAACTAACCTCTATTTTTCTTTGGATCAGTACAACCTCTTCATTGTGATGAGTAGTTAGGAAAGGGAAATTAGAGGCAATGTTATCCAAAAAATGCACAGGAATTCAAATATGAACTTTTGAAAATGGATTTCTTTTCTTCTTTCATATAATTCAGAACTTAAAAGCAACATTTGTTTATTATTAAAGTTTTTAGAATTTTTCTCTTTAAACACTGTCCCTGGAGAGTTTCAGATGGTTCCTCAAATTCTAGCACCATAGGATTATTGGTAAAGACAGGGTTACCCATCTTCATTTTTCTGGTACCTGTGTAATAATGAAGATATACGACGAACTTTTTCAAAATTGTATTCTCTTTGTCAAGTAGTCAGACATTTCCCCTGACCAAATATCACGTTAATAAATGAAAATAATAGGCTTATGGCTAAAGCATCAAGGTTACTGCCTGAGCCTAGTATGTGACACTTGCCTTTAATTCCAGTGATACAGGAGGCTAAGATAGGAGTATTGCAAGTTCAAGGCCAGCCTCCGCAACTTAGTGAGACCCTAAGTAACTTAGTAAGAGACAGTCTCTAAGTAAAAAATGAAAAGGACTGGGGATGTGCTCAGTGGTAAATTGCCCCTAGATTACCCTACCCCCCCCAAAAAAATCATTGTCTGAATTTTTAGTTTTCATGTAAATGTTTATTTTTTTGAAAACATATTCAATATGATACCTTACTAATTTAATTTTATAGAACCTTTTTGGGGGAGGGAATGACCAGGGGTTGAACCTAGGAGTGCTTAACAACTGAGCCACATCTCTATCCCTTTTTATTTATTTATTTTTTATTTTTAGACAGTGTCTCACTAAATGGCTTAGGGCCTTGCTAAGTTGCTTAGGGCCTCACGAAGTTGCTGAGGCTGGCTTTGAACTTGCAATCCTCCTGCCTCATCCTCCCAAACCACTGGGACAATTATAAAGAACTTTTGGGGAATAAGTTTTTCCAGAGATCTAAACATAGTTAGTCTTCAGTATTGAAACTCTCTACATTTTATCAGAGTTTGGAAGTGAATCGAGAAAACAATTTAGAGGTGAGAGAACAGCCCTGCAGACAGGTAAGAGATAATAAAAGCCAGAGGCAGAATAGCAAAGGAGAAATGGAAGTTAAGTTCTATGGGACAGTGGTCAAATCAGGATAACTTGGTCACTCATTAGATTAGAAGGCAATGAATGGAAAGGAAACTCTCAAATATAATACTCAGGTTTTGAACCCCGGCAACACATAAAATTACAGTGCATTACACAGAGAGAAATAATGGACAGAAGTCATTGGGAGGCAAACTTAGGTAATTTTATTTAATCAATCACATAATAAAAAATTACAAGAGTTTAATTTCAGGAGGTGGTTAAAGGAAAGATTCCTGGCAGTCAGGGACCTTGACCAATGCTGGGAAGGACTGAAGCCTCTGGACCCAGCAAAGAGGGTGGAGGGGTAGTTCTCTCTGAATGGGCAATGTGAGATATTGCTCAGCATTTCTATTCATATCTATTACATCCTACTATTCCTTACTTTCTTCATTTACCCTTGTAGGTTTACCCTAAAATACATTTTTTAACCTGTTTTTACCCAGAGGGACTTGACAACTTGCTGTGGACATAACAGATCTCAATTGACATTGCATCCAGTACTGGCATGTGAGACATTTATGTACAGGTATACAGAGCTAAGTAAGTTAGTTGTAGAGACTCAAGTGTCACATGAAGGAAATGAAACTATGCTGTAAAGGAGTGTCTTAAGCTGTGTATGCACAAGTCGTCTGAGCCCTGTAGCTGCCTGCTCTGGAAGGGGGCTCTAGGTATGGATTCTGACCATCTCCAGATCCTTGAGGATTTGATTATCTGACTCCAGCTTAAAGTATGCTTGCATCTTGCTTCTAGATTATTGTCAGAAGCAGCTTTTAAGATCACCAAAAAGAATAGAGAGGTAGAATTTTCTAGAGCTTACAGAATAAGTTCTGCGACTAATGTTATGCTATATGCTAATAAAAATTGATAATGTGTGAGACAATTTATACTGAGACTCTTGATTTCTGGGGAAAAAAAAGTTATAGGAGAGAAAACTTTTGGCCCCTGACTTCCTCTAAACATCTATTCCCCCAAAAGACTTTGATCATTTATAAATGATCAAACTGGTTTAGTTGACACTTGTCAGAGTAGCCCAGAAAGACTTTGCTTAGGAGGTGTCATTTGAGCTGCGACATGAGTGAAGTCATTCAAAAGTAAGGCCAAGAATAGTCCTGAAGAAACAATGGCTCCCATATCTAGGAAGAATGAGGGGAAAATGAAATCACAGAAGCAGACGGGCATTAAAGGAAAGGTGACACAATATGATTCCAAGACACTAGGACAATGTTCTGTATTTCCATCAGGAGAGTGGCATTGTCTGTCTGTATTTGCAAATGTGACTGGAACTACTGAGAGAAAAATGTAGAAGACAAAATGTCCCAAGGGGGCATTTTGGACATGGGTGGAAATGTAAGTATAAGGAGAAATGCCTAGACAACAATTCCTACACGAAGAGGAAAGGTGGTAGGTGAGAAAAGGAAGAAGTAAGTATGGAGTTTAGGTTTTGCATTTGAGTAATAGGGTAGATGATGCCGACAGTAACCAAAAAGAAGGAGCCCAGCAATTATGCTCCACTGATAGCTTTTCTCTCTTCTTGTAAATAATAGTTTAAATAATTAGAGAAACCTCTCTAGACATACCATGAAACTTACATGTTCAGTCTAAAAGAAGTATCTTCGAGAAATTGAAGGTCTACCTTCTCAGACTAGGAAACACTGATATTCCAGTAGGTCAGAACTGATTGTCATTTCATAATGGCTTAAAGCAATTTGTTCAGTATCAGCCACCCACATTTAACTAAAAATAAAATTGCTAATAAGAAATTGATTAATGTAAATAACTTGCATTTAAAATTGATTTATATAAAATTCAAGAAAATATTTGCAATGCATAATTATCACTTAGTAGCAAAGATAATCAGAAAGTCCTGTATACAATGAAACATGAACAAATTAAAATCTCAGGATACACAATAGCTTTTTAATTAATGCACTAAACTAATCCAAATAAACTGGAACTGTGGTGCAAGGCTCTGCTCCAAAGGGCTTTAAAGCCAGTGCTTATAATAACAAGAATCATAGTTACCCATTTATTAAACATATCCTGTGTGCCTGGCATTCTCCTTTGAAGTGCCATTATGCATAATGTGAAACATACTAGAAGTTAATGTGATATATACCAGAGACAATAAAGCCGAGTCTCTCTCTCTCTCCTCTCTCTCTCTCTCTAAATATATATATATATATATATATATATATATATATATATATATATATGTATATATGTATATATATATATGTATATATATATGCGCACACACACATACACATACACAAACACACACACACACATATATATATATTATACACACACACTCACACACCTGCCAGCATTTCTTTGAGCATCTAACTTTCAGATGGATGGAAAGTCCCTGCTTACTCCAAATTCTCCTGTTTTTAATGTAAACTGTGTTCTCATTTTAATTCTTTCTTCCTGGAGTTCATGGTAAATTCAGTTTTGATCTTTCTTGACCATTGAGTCGGAATTTGTATAGGAGCTAACCTGTAAAAAAGAATGAATTAATAAAAATGCAATACCACTCATATAGGGAGCTAAGTACATTAACCATAATATGCTTCTTGCTATTGCAGATGAGTCTGTTGGATATAGTTGAACAAAAGTAAGCTTTAAACCATATTCATGTATAATCAATATATAATTATAAAATATTTAAACATATGTACACCATCATGTGAAATACTTTTATCTATTTTATCAAATTAAATACTTTATATTCTATTCCAATATAGGTCTTGTTTTATAGAATTAGTATTAGCATTAAAGTAATACTATTTCAGTATGATTTTTTAAAATATACTTGGAAAATGTGACTAAAATTTTATCATCATCTCAAAGCATTTATTTCTGAAATGTTTCAGTACCAATTTGCAGTGAAGACTTGAATCTTGGGCTGGGGATGTGGCTCAAGCAGTAGCGTGCTCGCCTAGCATGTGCTGGCTCTGGATTCGATCCTCAGCACCACATAAAACTAAAAAATAAATATTAAAAAATTCTCTCTCTCTCTCTTTAAAAAAAAATCTTGAATCTTCATTATTTGCTTTATTTCCACAGTAGTTACACACAACAAATATTGATTGAGAATTTATTTTCACCTGGCACTAAAACACGTAGATTCAGTAACTCAATATAACTGATATAAAACATGTTGACATTGTCCCACATGGATGATTATTGAAGACATAAAAAAAGCATCTGATGCAGACATTGTTCTAAGCACTTTATAAATGTCAATTTATTTAATCTTTATAGCAATTTTATTATTAGTTTCATTTCACAAACAAGAAAACTAAGGCAAGAAAGTGCTGTAGAGCCTGACCAAATTTACACAGCTAACAAAGGGCAGAAATAAGATTTTAAATCTTCAGATTCTCTGATAAAATTTATCAACAGTGGCTTCCAATGAGACACAAATGACCTTTCAAATCCTTTTTGAAATTCAAGGGTGAGACACAGTTTCTGTTTCCCTAAACCACATGCTAAAATGGGGGCTTGAGTGCAGATCCTTGATGCAGGAGGTGATCTCAGAAGTAAAGTGAGAAATGAATGTGCAAAGCTGGTAAAGGGTGGGCTTTTGAGCAAGTTATCATGGTAGAGCTCCAGACCCTGGGGCTTCCCCCCTCAGTCCTGTGTGTGTTCTATACAGCTCAGAACATCCCCACTGAGAAGCAGAGAAACTGGAGCATGTATTTAACAAATCCATTCCTTCTTTGATTGAGGGCTTCCTAAGAATATTAAATCCCTGGCATCTTCTGATGTCCTGCCCAACACCTGAGAAGTTTCCTGTGGGATCAGAGAAATCCCTCAGTCCTAAGATTGCAGTGATCATTATATAGAAGATCTGCCCACTATAGTTTAATATGAACTCACAGGTGGACTAAGGGAATGGAGAGATGCAGATGGGCGACATGTGCTCCAGATGGAACAGCAGAAAACTCTACCTCTCAGCTTCCATGCCCTCCAGTGTTTATAACAACATCTCAGTTGCTTTTGGAAGAGTTACACATCCACTCCCTCTGCTGTAGTGAAGGTGGGCTCACTACTCTTCTGCTCCCAGATTGGACATGGAATTATCCATCAGCATGTTCCTTCCCCTAAACCCAGTGATTGATTCAGGGATAGTCCTGTGATAGAAACCTAGTTCAGTTATTCTCAACTGCTAGGAAAGATAGACTCTTCCCTCTAAGGCTGCTAAGCTAGGAGGGCATGCCACTGGAGATGCTGGTGGCCACCTCGTAGAGAGCACCTACCAGAGAGAAAAGCAGAACTGTAAAAAAGACACAGAGGAGAGGCAGACAGGCAGATGACCCATGCATTCCCAGCCAAGTCTACACCTGGAGTTCTCTGTTAGAGAAGTCAGTAAATTCTCTTCTGTGTTTAAATCAGAGAAGTTTCTCTTACCAGTCATACTTCTTCATCAAAAATTTTTGGAATGCCTACAGTGTTTTAGTTTCTGAGTGTTAATTTTACACTTACTTAGAACCTTAGGATTTTTAACTGAAAGGGGACTTTGAAGTCATCTAGCCCACTCTACTCACAAGGTGGGATATCTCTGTACTATACAAGGTGGCAGCCACTAACCACATGTTGCTATAGGGCTGATGGAACACAGCGGGTCCAAATTAAAATGTACTGTAAGTGTAAAATACACACTGGATTTTGAAAACACTACAAAAAAGGGAAGATAAAATATCTCACTGAAATTTTACCTATATCGATTATTTGTTGAAATAAATGCAATTGGAATATATTGGATTACATACACTATACTATTAAAATTAGTTTTTCCTATTCTTTTTATCTTTTAATGTAACTACTAAACAATGTGAAACACATATGTCACCCACATCGCATTTCTATTAGACAGTGCTGGTCTGTGGCATCTCTAACAAATATTGGTGCAACCCCTCCCTGCTTAAACATGCAGCTCATTACCCCTCTAAACAGTTCCATCTATTTTTTCGATTGTTCTAAGTGTTAAAAATGATTTTTTGTCTATAGATCCAAAAAATTCATCACTTTAAACACCCAGCTCTTGGTACTAGTTCTGACTTCTGTATATCACAGAGAATCTATTCCTCATTCATACCCAGCTCTTCTGATTTCCATCCAACCCATCTCTTATGTAATAGACATCACAGACATTTTTGACAAGTGTTTTGCTGGCAGGATCCTGTATTTGCATTAGCAATAGTGGCAGGTTTGTTAGCCATGGTCTTTTTGTGTCTAATGCTAAATGTGGCCCTGTTGGTATGTGAAGCTACAGCTGAGGCACAGACTTCTGTGGCTTGGAGAAAGGCAGGAGATAAGGTTATTCAGCAGGGATGCTATTCCCTGCCCTGAGTTGTATTATGGGAAATAAAGCATAAACTTTGAGCTAAGAAAGGGACAGTTACCAAACGAAGGGGGCAATTCTGAATCCATTTCAGCACACAATAGTCTCTTCTAATATTACCTGCTCCAATGCAGTTTCGTGGAAGCAGACGGGTGCTAACAACTGGTAAGGTGGTTTTCTTGTCATTAGTGTCCTTAATAAAACTGCTGAGAAAGTTAATTTTATTTTTAAATGTAAAAACCCAAACAAGTAAGATGGAGTGCAGCAGTATGTCATGAAGAAAACTTCAAGTTTCCAGTTCTTGAAAGTTATCCTTATGATTAAACACAAGTCAAATCTTTCAAGAAAAAACATTCTAAAAGTCTGTTCTCTCTAGTCTAAATTTATTCAAAGTATTTTCTTCATTACAATGTTGTAGCCATCTAAGCTAAGTTAAATATTTTTTTTTTATTTTAAATGTTTTTTATTTCAGCAAATTAATACTCTTGAAAATAAAAACACATCTGTCCCAAATCTACTTTTTTCATTTCTCATTGTTTCATCTTACATTGCATCATTAATCACTAGAATTGGCAATTCTGTCTAGGGATCAAATAAAAATTTTTCTGGTTTTATTACAAGTAAATTTACTAATGGAAAAAAAGTTAAATAAGACAAGTTTTAAAGTTCATACCGGGCACTAATTAGAGCAGCTGGAATTTTTGACGCAGTCCTATGCCCCAATTATACATGTATGTAATTTGAGAGATAATAAATTGTGTGGTAATAAATTTAATTCAAAGTATCTGTGGATGCTTGTGCAACCCAAGGCCTTTTTCTATCCCATAATTGTCTTATTTCAGTTTTAATTAACAGCCACAAGTGAAAGCTCTATCTACATAACGCCCAAAACATTCAGTTAATTCAACTTATTCAACTCAGATAATTCAACAAGAAAAAAGTTACATCAATGAATTGACAAGCTAATTTCTTCCAAAGCACTAGATCAGACAATCTAAGGTTTATAGAAACAGTCTAAAAGGCCAGGGCTCTCACCCTATCTTATATCCTATCAACAAGTTATTTTGCCTCTTCCTTCCGCTTAAAATACATGATCTTTGCTATTCATGGGGCCTCTCTTCCTCCATTTCCAGGAGTCTTGTCAAGGTCATCAAAACCAAAGTTCCTAAAATCTGCCTTTTTTCTAGAGCATTCCTGGGACAATCAAAAGGGGTTAGGTGATTTCTCTCAATAGTTTAGGAATTTAGTCATCTTCAGAAAATCTTCCCAATATATACCTTCTTCTTTTCTACCATAGAATATCTAGGCACTGCAGTCCCCAGTGGCCTCTCTCTCTTAGGATCCATACATTATGGGGTGACCTTTAATAATTCCACCCTTCTATTATTCATGTCTAGTCATAACCCATGGCTCTTACTTGGAGTGTGAGTAGCACCTGGGACATGCTTCTAACCAGTATCTTATGACAAAGATGATGAGAAGCCCATCCCATGACATGTTAGGTTATATGGCAAATGTGCTGGGATGTCAGTCCCAGGATTACTTTACATTACATTGGACTGGGAGTCTGCCCATGTGCAGTGGAGAACTGCAGAGAGAGACCCAAGCTCTCCAGAGAACTCTGGTTGACCTGGTGCCTGCATGCCTAGCAAAGAAGACCTGGAGATCATAGAACAGAACAAGAGCCAGAACACATTACATGTTTTCACTTATATTCTCACCCATAACAGGTATATCACACAGACAGAAAGCAGATCAGTGGTTGGGATTAGGGGAAAAGGGAGGAATAAGAAGTGATTATTAATGGAAATGTGATTTCTTTTTGGAATGATTTGAATATCCTAGAGGTAGATTGTGGTGATGGTTGCAGAGTTCTGTGGATATGCTAAAAATAACAGAGCTATATACTTTAAATGTGTGATCTGTATTATATTAAATTATATCTCAATAAAACTGTTTACCAAAAGAAGGATTATAGACTATGACCAAGGTAAATGTATTCCAGGAATGCAAAACTAGTTAACATCCAAATATCCAGTCTTTTCATGCTTCTTTTCCCTGTTAACAATACTTTGAATAAAGATATTGTCATCTTTTTTAGGAAGTTAGAGATAATACTCTTTTAGTATAAAATCAAGCTTGAAGGTAACACAGGAAACAGACAAATGGAACTAAGACTGTGAAACTTATTCCTCATAAATCCAGTTAGAGAGCATGGCTTTAGATAGGCATCTAAATTGGCTTTCTAATACCTGCCTTTCAAATTCAGCACCCTAACAAGGGGACAGCCAGCATCCCCCATGGGACCAGTATTAAAATAAATGGCAGACACCAAATCTGCAGGCAGATTGGCTTTCTCATCTCCATCTTAAGTGCGCCCTCCCCAAAAAAGAGATAGACTCAAGTGCCTTCAAATTCAGGAAAGAAATTTTATTCCCTTCAAACATATAAACAAAGAATGGAGATAGAATCTCTCCTAATAGTTCAAGCAGTTTTACAGAGCCACTTATTGTAGACAGATGAAAAATCCTAATTAAAACTTATTATCACAAATAAATGTTTGTGGAAAGAATAAACAATTAAAAATATCTGCATTTTATAGTGTAGTACTGAATTGTTTTTATCTTATCTGGGGTAATATTTCTTTAAAGGAACATTCTATTTTTGTATATTGGGGGAGGGGTATCTTGAGGATGACCAGGACTTTCTAATGAAACCCTGCCCCATCGTAATACTCCCTAGGGAGTGCCACCTTCTCCTAGGGGGTCCAAGTTCTGCTTCACTACACCACCTTGTTATATAGAAGGATACCTACTTCTATAGAAGGATGCGTGTCAAATTACTTAGCAAAGTTGAAGAAAAAAACACCTTCAGCGTCCATCATAGGGGATCCAGGGAGGCACAAAAAAAGAGAATTGTCTTGTAATTGCATTCTGTCAAATAGCTAGATAAGCAGCCAGCAGTTTTGCATTAGAATGCATTTGGTTATCCCATTTACAATGGGCTGGTAATCCCATAAATATTTATTGCTGAACTAAAGAAAGCAGCAGAGGCTTTTACCCTTTAAGAAAGGGCTGCAACATGCATGGTGTCAGCGAAGTATGAAACCCTGATGATTTGGTTACTTCTTAATATGTTAAAGGCTGTGCCTGTCCGTGGGCTAACTGCAGTTCTCAGAGGCTCATTGCTGCAGGGCAATTGTGAGCATGTGCTCCAGGAGCCCACAGCTGCTCTCTCCCCAACCTGGAGCTTGACAATGTGGAACCCCCAGATTAGCAGACCTAACCTTGAATGGTTGGGAATAGGGATCAAACCCTTTTGAGTAGATTGAATACAAAGGACAGAAAGAGAAAGACAGAAAAAGGAAATACTTTCCCTGTGATGATTCTGGATCTGTGCACATTATATAATATTAATCCTCCACTGTAGCTTGGAGGAAATACACTGATTCTTTGAAAAGCATAGCAGCACTCAAGCAATAAATATATTCCATTTCCAATTTCATATACTGTGTCGAATGAACAAATATTAAAAACAGATATTTTTGCAGATATTTTCATATCCTGTCTACTCCCCCAAAGATTTAGGCAGCTAATAATAAGAACAGGAAAGACAAAAAGCTCAAAAACAACTATTAATAAAACAAAATGGTCAAAAATAAGAAGAGAAAGGTAGAGAAGGAAATAATCTGCTGGCTGAGAAAATCTCCAGTAATTAAATATGATAATTAGAAACACCCTCTGCAAAATCAGAACAAAGAGGAAAGCTTGATGAATGAATACCATTATCTTCATATTTTAAAAAGTTATTAGAACTTCTGAAAAGCATGCATCAATATGCCATTTGTTTTTCTTGCTGTGTTGGTGAGAGTATGTGCAGCAGGGAGAGAGAGCAGTGGCTCCTGTGTGTGTGTGTGTGTGTGTGTGTGTGTGTGTGTGTTTGTGTGTGTGTGTGTGTGTGTGTAAAGAGAACATTAACATTTCTACCAGCACTTAAAGGGGAAGCTATACATTACTTGTCAATTTGAAGATGTACGATTTTTAAAACAGGAATTCTAAAAGAGAAATAACAATTTTCTCTTAAGCACCTTTCTAGGCACTAGGAATACACAGAGAACAAGGCAGATAAGGTCCTTTTCACAGAGTACTTAAAAGCTATTGAGAAAGACACAGATTTGAACAAGATAATTGCAACTGTGACAAATGTTATCCAAAGTGATATGTACACACTCCTCCTGTCACAAAGGGCAAGGAGATTTGACCTGGCCTGGTGAACGAGAGCGTTTATCTCCTCCTCAGTGTCTGTTGATTCAGAGTGCAGGTTCTGTATTCAAAATGCTGTCATAGAATTCCCCTGTGAATACTTCAAGATGTAAGTGGAAGATGGGTCTCTGTCTGTACTCTCAGCAGGTGTTTGTCCCCAGTAAACCTGTGTTATTGTTGAAAAAATAATAATCCTGCCATGACCAGACTGGCTCCATACTTCAGAGCCTCTCTGTTCTCAGATCCTCATTTCTAACGTAGAAAGAATAATAGTGTCTACATCCTAAGTAATTATGTTATTGCAAGGATTAAATGGGCCTTGGTTCTAAGATCATAATAGCAGCTCTGAGGCCCACAGAGTCCTTAGTCTTGAAACTTCTCAGACCTCCTGTCTGCTGCATTCTGTTGGTCAAAGTGAATTGCAAAGCCAGAACAGATTAAAGGAATGGGGAAATAGATTCCACTTCTTGATAGGAGGAGCTGCAAAGTACAATGGCCATTTTTGCAATCTTCCATAGGAACAACAGATATGAAAAGACTACTAGGAATATTGAATGGACAGATCTTAGTGTTTGATGGCATGTGAGGAGATTGAAGAAAGAGAAGCCAATGACAAGACCAAATTTTCTGTCCAGAACAAATAAGACGAATGTTTTTGCAAATCACTTTCTACAGTGATTTTAGGGCAGTTTGGATTTTGGATATAAGATTTCAGATTAGAGATTCTCAACCAGAAAAGTCTATGCCAATACTTTGAAACACTTGTGCTTCTAAACTTTTTTGATAAGGGATGTTCAAATTGCACTGAATTGAAAATCAGCTTAGAATTTAAACTTCACTTTTATAATTGTTTTACTATGTGGGATTTTTCAAAAGTGTAAGTCAACAATTCAGGCTATTTTGAGAATCAAAATCCTATTTTTTCAATTTTATTGAATTTTCTTTGACTTTGACTTTGTCTTAAAGTGCTACGAAAATCTTCAGTGTGAAGACTAAGACATGAATTATTTGTATGAGGCACCTGAGAACTAAATCCTTGATTTATTTCAGTTGTATTGTTTGTGAGCAAAACATGAATGCCTGACTCGCTAGAAAATAATTGCAACAAAGCTATATCCAAATGAGTGATACTTGGTAATCTCCTGCACCCTCAGTTCCCATGCAATTGTCGTGAATAATGTAGTGACATTATCCCTGAAAGTAATCCTCCTAAGAGTGTAAATGCCTGTCGCTCATTTGTGAGAATTAACTCATCCTAAGAAGGGTCTGTGACAAAACTACTGTCTATATTTATAATACAAGTTCCAGAAAATTTAACAGCATTCTCTTACCAAAAGGCCTTGAAAATAAACATACTGGAACATATCTTTTTTTTGTTTTTGTTTTTGTTGTTATTTTCTTTGTGATAATAGTTTTGTTTCAACTTTATTGAAAAGTAACTGCCAAATAAAATTTTTGATATATTCAAAATTTTTAAACTAGTATGTTTATATACACATTGTAAAATGTTTTCACAATGAAGCTGATTAACATAACTAAACCTCACATAGTTACATATGTTACCACCTATTGAATTGAATTCATGACCATGAGTAGTAATGTAATTTTTTTTTTTTTGGGGGGGGGGTACTAGGGATTGAATTTAGGGGCACTCAACCCCTGAGCCACATCCCCAGCCCTAATTTGTATTTTATTTAGAGACAGGGTCTTACTGAGTTGCTTAGTGCCTTGCTGTTGCTGAGGCTAGCTTTGAACTTGTGATCCTCCTACCTTAGCCTCCTGTGCAGCTGGGATTAAAATTTACAGTAGTCTGAGAGCTCTTACCTTGCCTCTACATATTTATGGAGGTTGCTTCACTCTCAATTCTCCTAAACTTTCCCAAGTCTTCCTCTATCTTTACAGCCACTGAATTTAGATGTTGAACAATTCCTTAGCAGGTCTTCCTGCTTTTATCTCTTCCTTTGGGAACAATTCTCTATACATTTCTAAATATAAATCCAATTATTAAGTTCTCTATTTTTAAAAAAAGTTAATATCTCTATTTTGCCTACACAAGTCATTCCAAACCAATAGTTTCAATGGATTCCAAAATAAACTAAAGTTAATTTAAGGTTTTCTTCTTTCAACAACAAAAAAAGAGGTACATTTTCAGGGAAATTCGTCCATTATTCCAAACTCCAGACTATTTATTTCAGTAGCTATAATTCAAGCATCATGTTCAACAAAATTATCTGAGGAGAGACATTGGGTAGGAAAACTGGGGGGGTAACTGTCGAGGTGGGGAGTGCCTGGAGGAAATGGATCACTAGGGGTTTGTCTTTGAAGTTGTATTTTATCCTTGATGAGCACAGCACTCTATGCTTTCTTGTTGCCATGTCCTGAGCTGCTTTCCTCCACCAAGCCCTTCTGTCACGATGTTCTGCTTGGCCTTAGACCCAAAGATAAGGAGTCAGCTCTCTATGGACTGAACCTAGGAAACCATGAGTCAAAATAAACTTTTCCTCCTCTAATGGTTATGGTCAAGTCTTTTCATCATAGCTACGAAAAAGCTAAAATATGCCCAGAATTATTATTATTGAGATCTCAGAAATCAATTATCCCTTTGTCCAGTGTTTTTAGGTTGTTTTTATGCTACCTTTCCATTATTCACTTAGTAGCCATCTCTGCTATCAAATCAGTAGCAAGACAGAGAGAGAATGGACAATATGCGTTCATATAACTCTTCTTATAGTATATTGTTATGTTTTCATTTTATCATTAATTAATGTTGCTAATATCTTATTATATATATATAATATAATGTGCCTAATTTACAAATTAAACTTTATCTTAGGTGTGTACGTACAGGAAAAAGCACAGTATATTTACAGTTCATTACTATCTTTGGTTTTAGCTATTCACTGGAGATCTTGAAATATATTGTCTGTGGATAAAGGGGAACTAGTGTCTTAGGTGGAGCTATATGAAATTAACATTTCTGTAGGTCAAGAGTCAAATACTAGAATTGCAGAGATTTGAAATACTAGAACCCATCTGACGGTTGTTGAGCTACCTCATCTTTGGCATTTAACTGGACATATTTTGCTGTGAGATGAAGCAGCCCACCTAACTTTCCTCAGAAAAAGGGTGGTTTGCTGTGGAAATAGAAACAGCTCTCCCAGGAATCCAAGAGCAAGATTTATTTTTCAGCTGAATCTCTCAGGAAGTAGAAGCACCCCTGCCTTGCCTTCTCCATGACATTACTATCCTTCAACTGATCTTTTCCACCTTTCATTTCTGCCTTCTTTGACCTATTCAGTTTCTTCTTCCTCATACCTTCAGCTTACCACAGACACGCACCCTCAGATCTTCTCCAGATCAAAACCCTTTGGCATTAGCTTTATCCATCAACCAAGAACTTGCAAGCAGGCTTTGAAATCTTAAGATGAGTCTCATTGGTTCAGCTCACATTGGATACCAGGCTTCAGACCACTGGCCAGTTTGTAAGCTTGCTGTACTGCCAGTATTTACAACTGTGGGAATAAGCTAGCTACCTAGGGTAGGAGGGGTGATTTGGGGTCACTTTCTAGATGCAGATGAGGAAAGCAGACCCTTCCAGGCTGAGCAGCACCAATATTTCCCCATGAAAGTTAGTATGAGATCCCCTGAGTCAGTTCTGCAGATCTAAAATCTAATCTCTGACATTTCGTTTTCAGGTCTAAGAATATCTAAGAAAGGCACCCTTCATATCCTTGCTCAGAGTATCTCTAATCTTCATTGAACCTGACATTTCTGCATTAAATAATTCCTATCATTGCTGAAGTTTGAGCCTGAGGGGGCAAAAAATCACTAATTAAGTCACAACAGCAAGATGCCCCATTTTATTAACTAAATCTTCTGAGAATTTAAGCAATAGTTGACAGTCATTTCTTTTCTACCTACTCACATTAGACTTACGTGAATATCTGCTTTCTGGCTTTTATAACAAAAAGATTTTTTTTTTTATAATGCAACAGCTGCTAGGGAGAACAAGTGAGCTCCATTGCTCGCAGTAGTTCTGATCCTTCTTACCACCTCAGGCTTTCCTTTTGCCACCATTAGTCACCTTTGCACACGTAGCATGCCATTTCTCTACAGGAAGTAAGGTAGCTTGACTAGCAATAAATGACCCCATAATGAGGTGAATATTTTTAACATGTGTAGGCTCCAAGAAATAGCAAATGGAGCATGAGATAAATGTCACAGAAAACCCCTTTTTCACTTCCACTGTGGTATGTAAGTACAAGAAAAATCCATTCGACTGTCGCTAATAAATGCTGTTAATAAATAAAATGTTATCAGGCAAATGTGGAACTCAGTAATAGCACTGTACTTACAATATAGTTCTTGATGCTGAAGCTACTTATAGGAAAATCTATAACCCCCTCCCCTGCCAAAAATACTTAAAAGCACTGTTCTTACCTCTGTTAAGTGAGTGTTTCCTGAGGGGAAGAGGTGGGAAGGGAAATTGGAGTAGTGAGCTGGAGAGATGGAGGCCTTCCAAACGCAATCCTCCTTCTAGCCTCACGTTCTTTACTCTCAATTTATTAATACTTTTTTTATTTATTTGAGGAAGGGTTGTCAGTAATATGAGACTTCCAGATAGCTGCGATAGCCTGTGATACTACATATAAATTGTCTTTATAGCACTAAAGGAAAGTTTAACTTGGTAGCAATGCAGAGTAGCTTCCAAAAAGGCACCTTGGGGGAAGAGATAGTGAACAGCATGCATGCAGCTGGAGGAACACAGCATGTAGCTGTCTCTGGGCTCCACCTCTTTGTACACTGTCTCCCACTTCTAGCATGTTACGCAAGTATTTATCCATCCATCTGTCACCTACAGAGCACTTGCTGTGTACCTTCTGTTTGTGTGTCATGATGGTGATGATGAGAAGTTCTCTCTAGAACAGACATATCAAAATTTCTGGAGAGCAAGGTCCAGGAATTTATATATTCAACCAATTCCAAAGGTGATTCTGATTGTCAGGTATGACTGAGTCCCACTTATTCAGAGACTACAAACATGTATGACAGAAATTCTTAAATCACTGATCAAGGTCCTCTTTGACCTTTTACTACCCACCATTCAAACCTTGCCCTTAGCCTTTCCCTCCCGATTACTGTAAAACAATTAGTAAAATTGAGCATCCCAAAATATTTCTGATGTTTTTTGCTAGCACTTATAATTGAAATAAATGCTAAGATTGAGTGAGGGGTTAGTGAAAAGAAGGATGTACTTTCCTTCCCATTATGTTTATGGGTCCTCTGAAATCCAATGATAAATCCCTTGAATATCTATGCATCCCAGGTTGAGAAGTTTCTTTTTTTGGGGGGGAGGGTACCAGGGATTGAACTCAGGGTCACTCAACCACTGAGCCCATCCACATCTCCAGCCCTAGTTTGTATTTTGTATTTAGAGACAGGGTCTCACTGAGTTGCTTAGCGCCTTGATTTGGCTGAAGCTGGCTTTTGAACTCTCGATCCTCCTGCCTCAGCCTCCAGAGCCACTGGGATTACAGGCGTGCACCACCACACCCAGCTTGGTTGAGAAGTTTTTAAGCAGAGATTTTAAAGCAGTGTTACATGGTGGAAAAGGCACCTGCCTATTTGTCAAGTCATCTTAAATTTGATTCCAGTTCCAGAATTCACTATCTGTAGAAACTTCAACTGGAAGCTACGTAATTTCCCTTAGAATTTCTTAACCTCTAAATGGAACCAAAGACAAGAATAACTTAAAAATGCAACATATGCTATCAAATTAAAGGATGACATAGTAGCCTAGAACAGTGTCAATGTTCAAAACTGCTTCCTGTGTATCTTTCACTCCACCCCATGATCATCTTAGTCACCTAAAATATCCCTAGACCCAGAAAACCAATATTATATGAACTCACTTTAACCACATCAGCAGTCCTGCTTTTGGTTGAAATTACTATTTATCAGTCACATCTTCAAATGGTACATGTGTATGTATAAAATGATCCTAACCCTCAAATTCATGATTATTTACACATCCATGAAACATCCAGATTCTATCAAGCTTCAAGCACTTTCAAAGACCATTTCAAAAGTGTGCTGAGTTGGCAAAAAAAAAAAAAAAAAAAAAGACTGCCACCATCTGTACTTAAAGGCTCATCAAGTTGGACTAGTTATGGTGATGGTAAGGTCAGCCATGGACAACCAATGCTGCCTGGAGCAAAGTGGGCAGAGCTGTTCCATTCAATGGGAGGATTGAAAATCACAAAAACATACATAGTGAGAAGTCAGGAATTAGACTGAAATATCTTCTAACTGTTGGTTACACTTTGGACATTAAGTGTCCCCCCCAAAGTTCGTGTGTTAATACAGGAATATTCAAAGGTGAAATAATTGGATTCTAAGAGCTGTAACCTAGTCAGTCTGTCCCACTTTGAGTGGATTGACTATGTGGTGGTAACTGTAGGCAGGTGGGGTGTGTCTAGAGAAGGTGGGTCACTGGGGATGTGCCCTTGAAGGGTGCATCTTCCCTGAGGCCTCTTCCCCTTCCCTCTCTGCTGCCATGAATGAAGCAGCTCCTCTGCCACACACTAAAACCTTGATGTTCTGCCTCACCTTGGGCCCAGAGCAATGCAATCAGCTGATCATGGACTAAACCTCTGGAACCATGAACTAAAATCAACCTTTCCTCCTCCAAGTTGTTTTGTCAGGTATTTTGGTCAGAGCAATGCAAAGTTGACTAACACCCTTGTTTCTTCTATATTTTTCATCTGACTTCATATTTATTTTATTTTATGGAACAGGCAGAACATTTTGTTTCAGAGAAAAAAATCCCTCCTCAGGAGGCTTAAAACTCTTAGAGCTATTTCTTTATCAGAAATTGTGTTCATAGCTAATCAACAGCATGGTAAATGGATTTTACAGACCCTGAAACTTAAATAAACAAGCCCTTTTGCCTGCCTAAGTTCAGGAAAATACAATTTACAAATTAAAAAATGGTGAGAATTGGTATAAAAAAGAGTCCTTAGTTGCAGGTAAATTTAGTAACAGGCACTTTTTGGAAATTTGAAGGCATATGACTGAAACAGATGGTTTTATCCAGACCCAGCAGAACTTGTCCACAGTAAAAACAATCATGGAAAAGGAGCCATCCTTGTTATACTTGGAATGAAGGACCCAGAAGGAAGTTCTCACCTGGCTCTCCTGAGACCGTGAGCTCCTTCAGCATCTGCTGCCTTGCTTGTTTCTTCTAATGCCTGTCCTAGAGTTCTGATACATGGTAAAGTTCTGATACATGGTAAATACATGGTATTCAATAAATACCAGTGGAATGAATGAATGAAAAAAAAAAAATGTTTCAATGAGCAACAGTATCTCAATAAGTTAAAGAAACCATAAATGTTATGAAGTTGAATTTCATCCCACCTCACCTCCAAATTTGTTGAAGTACCAAATCTCAGAAGGTGGCCTTACTTGGAAATAAGCTTGCTGCAGATATAATTAGCTGGGATGAGGTCACAGTGGACAGGGATGGGCCCCTAATCTCATAACCATCAGTACCACTTTATCAAGGGAGTATTTGGTAACAGATCTGCACATGAGGAGAATTCCATGAGAATCCAGGAGTGGTGTGGCCACAGATTAAGGCACTCTTAGAAGCTCAGAGGGAATCCTGGAACAGATCTTCCCTGAGCGCCTGCAGAGGGAGTGTGGTTCTGCTGACATCTTGATCTTGAACTTCTGGCCTCTAGAACTAAGACAATAAATTTTTATTTTTTAAGTGACTCAGTTTGTGGTCCCACTCTTTATAGTAGCTCTAGCAAACCAATACATAAAGCAATTAAGAATTTGGAAGTAGGACTAGTTTCAAAAACGTTGAAAGGAGATATCAATAAAACATATCTACCAGATGGAGTATCCCAACCACAAATCAAGATGGAAAAAGTAGACTGTCATCTTTGGAAGGGATAAGCAGGACTCTGGCCTAGAATACCAAGCAGTGACTTATGGGCGCTCAGGAGAAAGACAAAGGCAACTGTCAAAGGAGACTGTAGGTCCAGGAACACACACTTCAAGGTCAGAATTAGGTTAAGTGTTGTCTTCCTTAAGTTCACATGGATGTGGGATCGTGAAGTGCAGCAGAGCATGTGGGAATTTAGGAAATACTGATATGGTATTTGGTTTCCTGGCAACCAGTCCACCCAAAAGAATGTCATGTTCGGAGCTACTATATTTTAATGTCTCTCAAGGGCCCATGTGGTCAAGGCTTGTTCCCCAACCAGTGATACTTACTACTGGGAGATGGTGGAACTATTAGTAAGTAAAGCCTGATCAAAGAAAGTTAGATAATTGGGGACATGCCCTTGAAGGGGATATTGGAGCCCTAGTATCTTCTTTTTCCTCTTTTTTTTTCCTTCCTGGCTGACATGAGAAGAGCAGCTTCCTGCCCCATGATACTCTTCCTTGTCACAGACACAAAAGCAACAAACCAAGTGATCATGGACCTAAATCTCTGAAACTATGAACCAAAATAAACATCTCCACTTTTTAAATTGGTTTATCTTGGGTATTTTGTTACAGTAACAAAAAGAAGATTGACATCAGGGCATAGTCCTAAAGTTAAATTGGCTATACAGCACATATAAGGATCTTAATAGATATTTTAGTAAATAGAAAATAAGATTGCAGATGTTTTCATCCCCAAATTGAACCAACATTTACACTTGGCCATTTTATAAAGGACCTTGCATATTGCCTTTTCCATTCCTCCTCAGAAGTGGTCATCCACCTAAGGAAGATGTGCGTGCTTCCCCTTGTGTTCTTATGCTATTGATGAAGATGGAACTACTCTGATGTTAACGGTATCTAATTTTTAGGTCTACCTTATTCATAATAAGTATAGTTGCAAAACTAATATTTTACAGCAACTATTTTAATGATACATTCTTATTCATTCTTTGGTTACTGTTGCTTCTCATATTTCACCACCGTTACTCTGGGTTCAACTTCCCTGTTCCTGAAGTACATGCTTGTATTAGTCAAGGTTCTCTAGAGGAACCGAAAAACAGGAAGGACAATTATAAAAAGGAGACTTCTCAGATTGCCTTATGTGACCAGATGCTAGATAGTCCACAATGGCCGTTTGCAGGCTGGAGAGCCAGAAGAACCAGTAGCTCACAGTCTAAGAGCCTGAAGCCCCCAAACAAGAGGGATCAATGGTGCTACCCTAGTCCAAGACCAAAGGCTTCTGGAGAATTACTGGCAGAGTGTGTGTTGGAAGAGTGAAGGAGGGAAAGTCTGACACCCTCAGGTGATCACAGGAGCTATCTAGAACTGGTTCAAGAAGAATCAAGCTTGCATCTGCAGCTGCTTCCTTGTTCTTCCAACTTTTATTCCACCCAAGGCATCATCCTATTGGACAGTGCTGCCCATGCCTAGGGAGGGTCTTCATTTCAGTTGGCTATCCCACATGCCAATCATTCCTGGATCCACCCTTGTTGACACACCCATAAGCCTCCTCATTATCAGCATCTCTTAATCTCATCAAGTTCACAAATCAAATTAACTATTACAATGCTGTAGTAGTTTTTTTTGTTTGTTTGTTTTGTTTTTGTTTTTTACGAGTAACTTATGAACATGTTAGTAGTGCTTGTCAGTCTGAGAATCATTATTTCAGCCTCATTCTATAAATTGGCTTCATGGTCACTCTATATCAACAGCCATTTTCCTTAGCATATCATCTTCACATATTTATTTCTGCTGTCTAGTATTATTAATCACAAGAGTTCAGTAGGCATTCATGGCAGCATGTATGTGTGGGGGAAATATTTGACCTGAAATTGTCTTAGGAAAGCAGTACAATAGATGCTTAGAATAGTTTTACTACAACTATATTTAAATCTCCTCAAAACAATTTAAAATCATTTTTTTAAAAAAAACATGTTGAGTTCTCATAAAATTGGAGCCTTCACAGGTTAAGCCTATTGATTCTTAGAATCTTAACAAATTGTTTTAACAGTTCTGTTTTACAGATCAAGAAACTGAAACCCAGTATTGCCAAATAATTTAGCTTCAACCATAGAGCAAAGAAATGACATCTGTGGCATTCAAACCCAGATCCAAGTCCAGTATAGCTGTCTCTAGGGGTGATAACATTTATCCCCTCAACTTACTTTTATGACCATGAAAGGAAAGAAAATAGTATTAAGATACAGAGACTGTGATCAACCTCATTCAACCATTACGTGGTTTGTGATGCAGTCTTCCTCACCAGGTCCAAGGTGGAAGTCAGACCCCAAGCTCAAGGATCATAAAGCCCAGCATGTCCTGAGGGTGGGGAAGCCTGGGACACTTAGAAGGCTGGGGACTCAGACAGAGCTCAGGGGCTTGTTTGAGTAATCCTGTTCCTGAGTTTTAGATTCAGAGTAGGTTTCCTTAGCCACATGCTGAGAAATTGGAAATGGCAAAATTGAAAACTAAATGACCTTTGAAATTCAGAAGAGCCTTTACTCTGGAGAAAAATTTAATTCAGTTTTCAGGCATGTTCCACTTCTTTTATGATTTGAAGAGCTCTCAGGGCATGCCAGCAAGTCTAATGGGATATACTTGGAAGAGCAGGTCATTTCTAGGGTAAAAGTTTTATTTAGTTAGTTAGTTACCTATTTACCATATGCAAGCATGGGAATTATAGGGGTTGGATTTCAGTCTGGACTCTGGATCAGATTTGCTCATTTAGGTCCACGGATTTCGGTTTTCTCCTTTAGAAAATGTCAAACTTCTAATATATGATCTGAATACATTACTATTTATTGGAAAAACTTTGATCTTTTTATGTTCTTATTTTTCATAGTAAATATTTATGTATGTATGCACGTAGGTAATTATTTTGCTTTCTGTTTTCTTTCCCAAATTCTCCTATATCCATAGTTATAAATATTGTCAATCTTAGGTATTTATGAGTGTGTGCCTGTATGTATGTATTTGCTTTTCACTGGGAAACTGCACATATATGCCATTAAAATTATAATTAATACATTTCTACCTTCTAGTTAAACATTTTTGAGAGAAGTATAGATTTGCATATAGTTGTAAGAAATTCTAAACAAAGAAGCTGGGTATGGTGGCACATACCTGTAATTCCAGCACTCAGGAGGCTGAGCTAGGGGATTGCCTTAGTTCGGGAGTTCAAGAACAGCCTGGGAAACACAGAGAGATCCTCTCCCAAAAATTATATATTCAGGGGGCAGGGAGAGTGAAAACAAATCCTGTTTCCCCTTATCCAGTTTTCCCAATGGTAAATATATCTCGCAACACTATACAGTACCACATTCAACCAGAATAGATATTGTTACAGTCAAGTCACAAAAAAATTCCATCTCCACAAAAATCCCTTCTATTGCTTTCTTACAACCATGTTCAATTCCTCCTTTCCCACCACCTCCATCCTTGATTTTTGGTAGTAACTACTCTGTTCTCTAAGTCTATATATTGTCATTTCACAATTGTTATATAAATGGACTAACACAGTATGTAAATGTTTGGAATTGCTTCCCCCACCTTTTTTTGGTACTGGGGATTGAACCCAAGGGTGTTTTACCATAAGCTACATCCCCAGACCTTTTTATTTTTTTATTTTAAGGTTACTGAGAGTTGGAATTAGATTTTTTCATTCTACATATTTCCTGGAGTTATCCAAGTGATTTAATATATGCTTTCTTTTTAGAGCTGTACTAGTAATACTCTTTCCTATGGATTGGATATGCCCTATTGTTTAGCTAATTGCCTGTGGAAGGACATATAAGTCATTTATGGTTTGGGCCACTATCAATAAAGCCATCATGAATATTTTTGTACAAGTTTCCATTTATATTTGTCTGGAAAAAATGCTCAAGAGTGTAATTGCTGAGTTGTGTTGTATTAACAAGTTTAAGTTAAAAAAAAAAATAAAAAACTGTCACTGATTTCCAAAGATATTTAACCATGTAGGTATAAGCGATTTCTCATTGTGGTGTTAATTTGCATTTCTCTGATGACTAACAATTCAGAATAATGTTTTGCATGCTTATTTGCCATCTGTATAACCTTTTCAGTAAAAAGCCATCTGAAATGTCTCCCAGGTTCCATGCGTTAAAGACTTGGTCACCAGCATGTGGTGCCATTTACAGGTATAGAACCTGAAAGAGGTGGGACCCAGTAGGAAGTGGAAAGTTTTATATCACTGAAGGTGTGCCCTCAAAGGAGATTGTGGGACTATGGTATCTTCAGGTTTTGTTGTTGTTGTTGTTTGTTTGTTTTGCTTTGTTTTGTTTTTTTCTCCTTCATACCTGGCCATGGGAACACACTTTAATGCACATGCATTGCCACCATGATGTGCTGCCCCACCACAGGCCCAAAAACAGTGGGGACAATTGATCATGGGCTAAACCTTCCAAAACTGTAAGCCTTTTTATAAGTTGATTATCTCAGGTGTTTTGTTACAGTTACAGAAAGATGACTAATACAATTTATTTTGCCATTTTTATTTATATTATTTGCCTTTTATTGCCACATTTGGGCAATGCTTTGTATTTCCTAATGCTAAATGCAAGTTCTAAGTTGGATACATGGTTGGCATATATTTTCTTCCAGTCGGGAACTTATCTTTTTATCTTCTTGACAAGATCTTTCACATTGCAAAAGTTTTAATTTTCACTAGGTCAAATGTATCCATTTTTCTTTTATGGATCATGGATTTGTTGTCAAGTCAAAGAAGTCAGCCTAGCCATAGAATCTAAAGACTTTTTCTGTCCTTTTGTTTTTCTTCTAATGGTTATATAGTTTTAAGCTTTACATTTAAGTCCATGATTCATATTGAGTTGATTTTGGAAAAAAGATATATTTAGGTCAAACTAAATTATTTTTGCCTATAGATGTTCACCACTTGTACAGGAACTTTCCTTCTTCTGATGAATTACTTTCACAGCATTAAGTTTTTGTGTGAATCTACTTCTGAATTCTCTATTCTGTTCCATCGATTTTTTTTTTTTTTTTTGCTTCAATCTCTCCATCAATACTGCACTGTTTTGACAATTACAACTATATAGCAGACCATAATACTGGATGGAACGATTCCTCTCACTATTTTTTAAGAATAATTTTGCCTATTCTAGGGTTTTCACATTTCAATATAAATGTTAGAGTAAATTCATATGTATAAGTTAACATTATTATATTTAAAAGTTTGATTGATTTTTGTACATAGTATTCTATTGCCTTGTTGCATTCACTACTTAAAGAAGGGTTTTTTTATTCCTTGAAATTTTGTTACATAGACACTTAAGACATCTACAAATGCAGACAGTTTTATTTCTTTCTTTTCAATCTGCATGATTTTTATTACCCTTAATTTCAAGATTTAGCACTATACATTTTTAAAAGTCTAAATGTATCCATGTCATTCTCCTCCCTGAATGACAAGACTATCATGTTTTATCTTCATCCTGTTATTGTTTACCCATCTTAAACATAGACAAATTTTGATGGTCTTTTTAAATAGGATCAAGGATCAATAATTTGTTAAAATTATTAACATACTGTACTAGTCAGCTTTCCATTACTTTAATGAATGAGATAATTAACTTATAAAGGTAAAAGTTTTCTTTTGCTCACAGTTCTGGAGGTTACAAATGGCTAGAACTATCAATTTGGGTTTTTAATGGGGCTACTAGTTGGCAATGGTGGGGAGTATGATGGAGCAAATTGTTCACCTGATGAACAAAGAACCAAGAAAAAGAGAAAGAAACTGAGGGTCCACTAACCGGTTGCAGGGTACACTCCCATAAACCAGGCACTTCCCTTCAGGCCCCACCTCCTAAGGTTTCCACAACCTCCCAATAATGCCAACCTGAGAAGCAAGCCTTAACACAGGGACCTTTGGGGAACACCATATATATTCATGTATATATACATGTCATCCATCTCTCTTGTGTTCAACAACTATATTGTCAGCTCACACCTTCCCTCTAAGTTCACATTTCTTCTTGCAAAATAATTATCTTTAATAATTGTTCTTTTTTTATTAAGTGAGGATCTTTTTATTAAGTGAAGGTTATAAATTCCCTCAGTCTTATACTCAAAATAATTTTTCTTTGTGCTCATTCTTGTATGTGAGGTTAGCTGAATATATGATTTTAGATGGACTTTAAGATATATTTGAAATATTTCAATTCAAACTTTTAAAGATCATTTTTTCTCAACATTTTAAAGCTATTAAAACAATACCTCTGGTATTAATACTTGATACTTACATATCTGCTATTGATCTAATTACTTTGTAAATTATTTTTTATTTTTCTTCTGATGTTTTTTTAAGATTCTCAGCAATGTGTCTAGGACTAAATTTATTTTCATTAATACCTGAAGTAGAAATCTTATGTAAAAACTTACATATTTCAATGTCATAGATATTACCATTATGTCTTCAAACCTTAGCTCTATTTTTCTAGAATAATCATCAAGTATATGTGGGAGCTTTTTATTCTATCATATATAGAAAGATAGATATATCTATATATGATATTCATATATGATATATATAAAAATCATAGATATAAAGATAGATATATATCATACATAGGCATCTTTATAAAGATATATTATACATATAATTTATATAGATAGATAGATATAGTCTCTCTCTCCAAACTTAAACTCTCATTATTAATTCTTAAATGCTGATTTTTCTTATTTTAAATATATCCAATATTTTTCTCCTGTCTAGTTATTCTTTCTTTACTTCTGTCTCTGTTTCATAAACTTTTCCTCTCTTTTTAAAATGGATGTTTTTCAATTATCTTTTAAAGCATCTTGTGTGTGCGTACTTTAAATCTATTGTCAGACTCATCCTCTTTTTTCTACCTGAAATAAATTCATCTTCCAATACTTGATTTAGCTGATGATCTTTCTAAGAGGGGATTCCATAGTTTCTTTAATTTTAGCTGGTGGATTCATTCTTAGTGGGAGACTTTTGTTTTTTTCTCTTTTTTCCCCATGGAGTCCCCTCTCCAGGGCTGGCATTTTGTCAGCACCTCCCTGTCCCCTCCCCCTCTTGGCTGACTCCAGACCATCAGTTGAGAACAGAGTCCTACAGGGATTGTTCAGACCTCTCCTCCTTAGATATTGAGCCTATCACAAATCCAGTCACCTAGGCAGCATGCATCTAGCTTCTGCTCCTGTCCTGAAGGTGAATGTTTGTCCTCCACCTCCAGATCCTCTGGGAGATTTCTTTGAAGCCACAACTTCAGGCAGCAAGTGCTGAACTATTCTCCCCTTTCCACATAAAAAGAAACCACATCCTTATCCTCAGGCTTCAGTGAGTTCCTCTTGGTATTTTGTGCAGAGCCCCTATTGATTTATCTTCAGAAATCAAAACCCTTAGTTATTCCTACTCCCAGACCAAAGTGTAGCAGGTTGAAGTCTTCATTTTTACTATTTTTGCATTTCTCTCTCTATTTCTGGTTTTATGAATGTTTAGCTATTCTTTTGAATCCATGGATGTGTTTTTGACTTGTATGTTTTCATATGTTATAGCTGTACATCAGAAATAGAAGTGCAGTTAAATTTAAGTTGTATCACTTTGATAAAAATCAAAACTAGAGCTATATGACTTCATGATTCTGTATGACTTCATGGTTCAGATCATTTCAAACTGTGAGACAAATTTGCCTATCAAAACTAGGGTTCTATCAAATTGCACAAGTCTATGCAAACCTGTACTGTCTATTGCATAGATCTACACACATACACATGTATAAACATGTAGGAAATTTAAAATGGCCTGTAATGATTGTGTTGTATGCATGTCAATTCCTTCTTTTGATATTTACAACAGTTATTTATATATGTTATCAGTGGGTAAAACTGGATAAGGGCTTCCCAGGACTAAATGTACTATTTTTGCAACTTCAATAAGACTGTGATTATTTCATTATAAAAACTTTATGAAAGAAAATTGAGGTTATAAAGTCATATGAATAGCACAATCATTGTTATCATTTTTCATGTAAGAATTAGATAGTTCTGGAAAGGAACCCATGTTACATGCCATCAAGTCATGCAGTCCTGTACACGATGCAGGGAAAGTATTAATTAAATTGTACTTTATCTTCTTTCCCAATAATTATGTTCTTATGCCAATTTTTCTTTCCAAGTAAGACTTTCCAAGTCCCATTTGTGGGGGGAGCACATCATGAAGACCTGAGAAGTTAAAGATAAATAAGGCAGTGTTCTGTCTACAAGGGAATTCTGATCTATTGGAAAAAGAAATACATGTAAGCAACTACAGGTAACCTGATAATCCTATGAATTAAGAGATGTAGTGAGAAATCTCAGGAATCAGTGATACTACCCCCCCAAATAAACAAGAGATCTAGATCTTAAAGGGTAAGTAGGGATTTTTTTCAGAATATGAAAAATTTTATGGGATAAATGGCCTGATGTACTCAACAAATACATGATAAAATTAAAAATGGAATTGCATAAAGCTTTACAGATTAAAGGATACTTCAACATATTAAAAATGTTATGTGTAATCCTCATTTAAATAACACAACTACAGAAAGATATTTAGGGGATAATCAAAGAAATCTGAAAACAGACTGGATAGGCTCGTAAGGAATTACAGCTAATAATGATTTAATAATAAAGATATGCATAAGGAATAATAGTGTTAATAATAATGGTAGTTAGGAAATTATTGCTAATTTCCTTAGGTACAGTAGTGGTATTGTTGTTTTCTAAAAAATAAAAAAAACAAATTCTTTAAGTCAGATGCACAAATAAAATGGTGTGATAATTAACTTGTGGGGGAGAGATGACATATGACTGACAAAAAGTTACTAAGTGTTGAAGTTGGTTGATGGGAGAATAGGAATTCATTAACACTATTCTTCCTATGCTAATTCTATGTTTGGTATTTCCATAGTAAAAAGCGAGACATCTTCCCCAATCATGAACACTTTACATAACAGCTTCAGATTATTTAGCACCTAATCTTCATTTTAATTTATTCTGCATTGCAGACAGCACTGATTAATTTCTTCAGTCTCAGTAGTAATATTTCTTTCTTCTGGGTCATAGTCTCTATTCCATTTAGGAATAATTTCTTTCTTCTGGGTCATAGTCTCTATTCCATTTAGGAAACAACCACTGCATAAGCTATTTGTGTTCTCTTCATAAATTAGATAAAGTCAGTTTTTTTTCACTAAAATTACTGAGCAAAAGATCATTTTGCTTCCTTTTCTATTAGACTTATGACTGATTTTTATCAGCTCTAAAATTGTAAGCACACACTACAATCTTGATAATTCACTGGTAGAATTTTAAAACTTTCAACCCAAAGGATTGCACAAAAGTTTTTAAAAATTTCAATTAGTCTCTGTCATCACATTTTATGAAAAAAAAATATAAAATATAAAAAGTTTAGGGTAGGACTGTTGGATGAAGAAAGAAAAGGAAAGACAATCCAGGCAGTGAAACCAGTATTGATTTAAAGGCAAAATGAATTTTTGATAGGGACATACTGAAATACTGGCTTGATCCAAGGGTCATCTGTCAAACAAGATGGGGGAAAGGAGAAGATATGAAATTGAAAGATTGCTAGGAATCACATGACCAAAATTATTACCCCACCAATTTTTTCTTACAAATCTATGTTTAATCCTAGAGGTGAAAAAAATCCACTGGAATTTTGCAATGGGGGAATAAGAGTTGTATTTGCTTTGCATGTATCTCAAGTAACAGTGTGGAACAGAGAGGGGAGATCATGCATCACTGATATCAGAGAAGAAGGAGTATTTTTATAGTCCAGACAAGAGACAAGGAGGGCTTGCTACCACAGCATTGGGAGTGGAAGAAAATGCTTTCTCTGAGACACATTGAGGTTTATAGGCTCAGTTAGAAAAGAGTGGGGAAGAGGATCAACTCACAGTCCTGCATCATCAAGAACAAGAATATGTTCTGAAAAATGAGTTGTCAGACAATTTCGTACTTACACAAACCCAAATGGTATATCCTCCAACACAGCCAGGCCATATGGTATAGCTTATGGCTCCTACACTACAAAGTTGATCAGCTTGTTCTTGTACCGAATACTCTAGGCAACTGTAACACAATGGTGCATATTTGAGTATCTAAGCAGAGAAAAGATACAGTAAAAATGCTAGGTGATAGGAATTTTTCAGCTTCATTATGATCTTATGAGACCATCATGTTATATGTTGTCCCTCATTGACCAAAACATTATTATGCAGCATGTGACTGCAGTTGATAGTAACATCATTAATCACTTTTGAGAATTCAAAACTTAAGAGCAAATTTGGAAAAGGTGGCCATAATGAGTACAGTATTAGATATGGTAACCTGGAAGGTCTCCAGGACAACCTGGCAAAGCTTACCACAACAATTTAGGACCGGAGGTTAGTTGTCCTTTCTTGAAGCAAAAGCAATTGCCCAAGGAGAATATGTAAAGCAAGATAGGAAGACCAAAGGCAGAAGACTAGTGAACACAAACTAATAAATGAACACAGAGTTGCTTGTTGAAAATTAATAGGCAGAGATAAGTCAAACCATGGAAAATTGTTACCTGATAATTTCAGAGTTTGGGAAATGCTTGATTGTGTTAGAACTTCATATTAATGTGGTTTCTAACAATCCATGAAAAAGAAACCCTAAGTTAACAAACAAACATGAATGTGCATATTTAGCTAGATAATTGGAAACACTTTGAGGCTACAATCTTTATTTTTGTTTAATTATCTTTGCAATATTTTTTTTCCTGGTAGTTTAGATTCTCCTGAATCTATCATGGGCGTAATTATAAGCAGGAGTATTTTAATTAATGCTGATTGCACTCTACCTCGAGATACTTAGAAAATTCAAAGCCTACACATCCTTTGTAAGACTAAAGAGTTTGAACTTGATGAGTTGGTTAGGAATAATACCAATTATTCTCTATTAGAATGGCTTTCCCAGGCTGGGGTTGTGGATCAGCTTTGGGTTCGATCCTCAGCACCACATAAAAATAAATAAAGTATTGTGTCAACTACAACTAAAAAATATTTTTAAAAAAAAAATGGCTTTCCCTTCCTTAATGATTGTAAATATGATTTTCTTTCATTTTATACCTGATAAACCAACTCTTCAATATCTTACTGCCAAACAGGTGATAATAGATTGTGAAGTATAGGCTTGGGCCAGAGATTAAGATAGAGATGAGGAAATGGTGGGATTTAACTTCTATTTTGCTTATTTCTTTCCTTTTTCACTACATCAAAGCTGAGATCTTGTCTTCATAACCACATTCACCTTTAACATTCAATCTTGGAAATGCCTCTCCCATCATGAAGAAATAATAGGTAATATCATGCAGAATGAGAATTCATTGAGCATAATAGAATTTGGAAGATAATATTCCTTCTTTGTTCATTCTGAATTGTGTCACTATTTGCAAAATGTTATGAATTCTTAACTCATATACTAAAGTAAAGGACATATACCTACAAGTCTTCATCTACTTGTTTAGCTGCAAAAATTAAGATTATAAAATATCATATGTAAATTCCTAAAAATTTCTGAGCTCTCATACCCATCTCCTTTAGAACAAAAATAGGGAGGAGATTCCTGAGAAGCCCAGCAGGCCAGGTCCTTGCATTTATATGCTCATGTGTGTAAGTTTTACAAAGTGTCACTGCCATTAAAAAGGAAACTTGCGAAAACAACATTTCTTATTTGCTGCACATTGGAAAAGGAAATCACAAAAACTACTTTTTAAGCAATGCTCCTATGGTCTTGCTATTGAAAAGCCATTGTATAGAAGCCAATGACCAAAACTACAGATTAAGTCTGGGGCTGGGGGCTGGGGAGTTTCCTCCAGGATGCAACTGTGAAAATCCAGTTTCTCATTACTAGTGTATGACCCTGTGTGAAGTTTAAATTGGGTTGAGCAAGGTGGCTAAATCCTTCTGTTATCAAAATGAAGCATATTGTCAAAAGGAAAAGGCGCCAACTGATCTATAGCAGTTGTCCTATTGCTGATTTTATCTTCTTGATGGCAGGGCATAATTTATTTCCTCTCACAGGGATAGAAGAGAATATTTGAAGGATTCTGAGTAAAGTCATCAAAATGAAAATTCTATGGATAAAAGTAAAAAAAATAGAAAACAAGTGAAAGATTTTTTTAATATAATAAGAGTGTTTCAATAAAAAGCATTAATATGAGGTAAATATGTGCTCATCAATTTTAAAGCACTTGACTTTAAAATTGACAACAGAAAGTATGTGTACGTAATATATATGTTAATTTTGTGTGGGTTTAGTGAGAATATCATAAAGGAAGTGTCAGAGAATACCTACTTGTAAATTAAGTAATCTAAGTAAGGGCAATCTAAGAAAGACTTATGTTTTAGCCAAATTTGGGAAACGATTCTCAATTCTCATATTTTCTGCATCGATGTGGGAGATGCTGGTGAATTGCTTGTCTTGCTTGCATTAAATATTCAATTTGCACTATAATATGTAGCCTCAGAAGTCCTAGAGACAGTCTTTAGAGAGTTTGCTTCTGCTAGAGATGCTTCTCAGTAAAAAAAAAAAAAAAATATATATATATATATATATATATATATATATATATATATGAGAAACCATAGTCTTTCCTCCTAGATATTGCAGTTCTAAGTTCAGTCACCTTTTTGTATCCATGGGCTTTGCATCCATGGATTCAGCCAACCCCAGCAAAAATACCTGAAAAAAAATTGCATCTGTGCTAAATATATACAGACCTTTTTTTCCTTGTCATTCCTTAAACAATACAGTGTAAAAACTATTTACATAGCATTTACATTGAATTAGATATTTTAAATAATCCTAGGGATTATTTAAAGTATGTAGAAAGATGAGCTGGGTGGAGTGTTGAATGCCTGTAATCCCAGCTACTTGGTAGGCTGAGGCAGGAAGATTGTATGTTTGAGGCCAGCCTGGGCAACTTAGCAAGAATCTGTGTTTCTTTCTATGTGTTTCTATACATTTCTATACATTTTTTTTTCAGTTTTACTAAACATATTTTGATTTATAAAAGTGTCTTTATTGTATATTGAACAGATGTTTGAGGCAAATCCATAATAAATTATGGATATTCAATTTAGCAACTATAGAGAAAATGAAAATAATTTTGTTCCCTCTCTAATCTCTATAATCTGCCTCCAAAAGGGATTAAGTTCTGTCATAAGAAAAATTTCATGAGATTTAAATAAACCATTGATTTGATTAATTTTGATCATTTTTTAACCTGTGTATATATTTCTGTTATCTCTATGCATAGCTAAGCTTAAGCCAGTTTAAACAAACTGAGTGGAACAATGGTCCCTAATCTTGACTGATAATCAGAACAACCCAGAGATTTTTTTTCAAAGATTTCTGAGTCCCATTCTGCAGAGATCTTCCTTGACTAAGTGTGAAACAATGTCCAGAGAGACACACATGAAGAACTCTTCAAGCAACATTCATGCACAACCAGGAGTGGAAATTACACTGTTGTAAACTATGACGTGACAGAATTCAGTCCCACCATGGCCCTGCTACAGAGAGTAAAGTGACGCTGCCTCCTGGCTTATGGTCCCTGACAGCTTCAGACACCACCACCCCCCCATTAATTACAAGGAGGTCCAAAGTAAGAGGATAAAGGATCCAGCAACACCCATGACTCAAAAGTGACAAGCGTACATTTTATATGCACATCAGTATTACCCTAAAGATGGAGCTACAACAAATGCCTCACTCTGAAATCCAAATCCATGCTCCCGATTCAGGCCTCCCCTTCCAAGAGCATCACCATGCCAGACTGTAAGCCCTCCTCTGCTCATCTCTCACCATCATGCTGAAAATTGCCTAAATAGCTATTGCACTTCAATGACCTGTGTTGCTTTAGCCTTATTTCCTAACTCAAGGGAAGGATAGATCACTGAAAAGACCTTGAAGGATATTGGAGGCCCTAGGGAATAAGTAAAATAGGTATTACAATAAGAGTTTATTTATATCTGACAAGTATTTTGTGTGTGTGTGTGTGTATAAACTTAAAAACCTAGTCCAAGAAAGAATGAGAACACACTTGTATTCATTTAAACGTGCCAGAGTAAGGCTAAGTATTTATTACAATAGCAGACAGACAAAGCCCCACTCAAACATGTGAACAATGTCTCCACTGACTTCTTTATTCTATTTAATTCAGAATGATTAAGTTCTCTTAGGCAGCACATATTGAAAATTCCTTAGAGCAAGGGTCCTTTTTCTCTAACTTTGTTAAATAAGATTTCCCATGTAAAAAATTCTATCCATTCCATAGTAACAAGGTTGATTTTAAATGGATAAACCCAAAGAAATTGAGTTCCATTCCCTAAGCACTCTATAATTACCAAATAACAGGCACTGATTGCTCCAAGACAAAAACCTGATCTCATTAGTACCTGCTGTTTGGGTAGAGAGAAGACAATTATATGTGAAGGGTCCTATGCTTTTCAAAATGCTAATTAATTATACATTATTTATTGGAAATACAATGCTCTCCTTGTACTGTAGCTAGGAAAACATTGGAAGTAAGTAAGAACTTAAATAGCTGAGACAGGCTGAATTGTATTGCACTATAGCCATTTGTTCTGAATCGGTTCCGCTGCTGGTTTGGATATGGGCCTTCTACTACTAGTCTCCCCATCTTTCCCCTGAATCAGGATAGGCTATCAAGGTCTGAGCATGGAAAGGAAATTACTCTATCCTCGGACAGATTTTAGACAAACCAAGTTGGTTTGGGTGGTTTAATTTTTCCTTTTACAAAGGGAAATAAAAGATAAATAAATAGCAATAAGTAGCAAATATGGATCTTGGTAGGGGTAATAAAAATTTCCCAGCACAAATTAAAGAGTGAGTGATACTATAGAGGTAGCAGCTTGGCATGTGTTGAATTCTGACAAATTAAATTTCTTTGCTTTAATGTTGTTGAACTTTGCCCACACTAAGGTTGTTATACGTTATTTTTCTCTTAAATGCTGACGTTAGTAACAATAGAGTCTACTTAAAGCAGTAGGCTCTCTCCACAATAGGCAGAGAGTGAGAACTTCTTTATCTCTAGGTAGGTTTTGGCTTTCTCTTCAGTACGTATGTCTAGAGTAAACACCACAGAGGCTGAACATGAGCAGTGTTGCTGACCCAGTGTGCTCCCATAGTGTGATTTCTAAGTTACCCATCAAATCTTTCAAATATGTGGTGAGTAAATGCTAGAAAGCAAAGAATATGTATAGTTAACTTAAAATTCTCATTTTCTACCTAAATTAACTGCTTGGCAGCATAACACATGGGAAGGAGGCACGAGACCTGAGTGTATCTCTTTCATCTGCTCCTCGGTCTATTTCAATCTCACACCTCTATCCCAGCAGATAAAGGCCTACAGACTTTTAAAAAGTTCATACCATGTATATTTTAAAACAAATAAAAGTAGAATTCATGATGTAAAATGAAGCCCCGAGTGTCTGCCACTTGCTTCTACCATTAGCACCTGACCTTTTGATCATATACCCTTATTAGGTTAATGGACACACAAAAAAACTTACATGTAAATAATAAATATATATTACTGTGCTAATGTGTTATACACATTTTAAAACCTACCTTATAAGTTTGAAAATCAGGAGTTGAAATAGAAAGAGGTTTTTTTCATGAATATCCATAGCAGCTTTATTTGTGACAACTGAAATCGAAAAATAACCGACTTGTCCTTCAGTAGGTAAAAAGCTGAGGCAGTATTTTAGTCAGCCTTTTTGCTGCTGTAACTAAAGGACCTGAACAGCACAACTGTAGAGGAGAAAAGGTTTTATTTGAGGGCTCACAGTTTCAGAGGTCTTAGTCCATAGAAGGCCAGCTCCATGTCTCTGGACTCCAGGCCAGCCTGAACATCATGGTGGGGGAGTGGGGAAAAGAGAAGCAGCTCACATCATAGTGATCAGGAAGCAGAGAGAATCCACTCGCCAGATACAAATATATACCCCATAGCCACACCCCCAATGAATCCCTTCCTCCAGCCACACCCCACCTGCCTCTAGTTACCATTAGTTAATCCCATCAGAGATCAAACTACTAATTGGGTTAAGGATATGACCCAATTATTTCTCCTCCAAACCTTCTTGCATTTTCTTACACATGAGCTTTTGGGGAACACCACATTTAAGTATAATGCAATGTTACTCAGTAATAAAAAAGAACAAACTATTGATACATATAACAAATAGATGAGTTGCAAAAACACTGAGAATCTCAAAGGATTAACATAGTTTGTTGTTCTATCTTCTGATAGTCTCAAAAAGATAAAACTATAACTGGGTTATAGCTCAGTAGTAGAGTCTTGCCCCCTCACATGTGAGGCACTGGGTTCGATCCTCAGCACCACATAAAAATAAATATATTTTTAAAAAATAAAATTAAATTTAAAAAGACCCTTCTGACCAGAAGACTACTATGGGAGGTAAAGCCCAGCAGCTCAGATCCATCCATGCTGGCCTCTATGGGGCCCAGGTGCATAGCAGGCCTGGTCCACCCCTTTCCCAGTGAGGCAGACACTCACCAGAGCCTATCCTCTGGCACAAGATCACCCCTTCCAACCAGCAGACTACCACTGAAGATCAAGCCCAGTGGCCCACATCCACCCACTCCAACTTACACAGGTCCCAGATCCAGGATGCAGTAGCATCCATTGAGGGACACCAGCAGGGTCTGGAAGCACAACATCAAGGTGAGGTACAGACAATCTGAACAGGTACTACAAGAATTTAGGGAAGAAACTGTAATAGCTCAGATCCACACTGCAAGAAAGGAAGACACATAGACACCATGAAAAAACAAGGGAGGAAAGTGCCCCAAACAAACCAGGACACTATAATGACAGAACCCACGGTTGATGAAATGTTGATGAAATGTCAGAGAAGGAATTCAGAAGGTTCAAAATTAAAATGATCTGTGAATTAGAGAATGACCTAAATGAGCAAATACAAACAAAAATTGATCACTCTAACAATGAGATAAGAGAGCAAATACAGCTAATGAAAGATTATTTCAAGAGATAAAGACTGAAAAAAAAGTCAGAAATCCTTGAAATGAAGAATACTAAACTAAATAAAAAGCTGAATAGAATGCCTAACCAACAGACTGGATCACTTGAAAGAAAGAACATCAGATAATGAAGACAAAGTATACAATCTGGAAAATAAAGATGATCACATAGTGAAGATAGTAAGAAACCATGAACAGGATAGCCAAGAATTATGGGACAGCATCAAAAGACCAAATCTAAGAGTTATTGGGATAGAGGAAGGCACAGAGTTTCAAACCAAAGGAAGGCACAATCTCTTCAATGAGATAATATCAGAAAATTTCCCTAGCATGAAGAACGAATTGGAAAACCAAGTACAAGAGGCTGACAGGATCAGATCATAATGCAATGAAATTAGAAATCAATGATAAAATAAGAAATAAAATCCACTCCAACACCTGGAGACTAAATAATATGCTGCTGAATGAACAATGGATTACAGAAGACATCAAAGAGGAGATTAAAAAATTTTTAGAGGTGAATGAGAACACAGATACAGCATATCAAAATCTCTGGGACACTATGAAAACAGTTCTAAGAGGAAAGTTCGTTGCATGGAGTTCATTTCTTAAAAGAAGAAAAAGTCAACTAATAAATGACTTAATACTACATCCCAAAGCCCTAGAAAAAGAAGAACAAATCAACACCAAAAGCAGCAGAAGACAGGAAATAATTAAAATCAAAGTTGAGATCAATGGAATTGAAACAAAAGAAATAAATGAAAAAGTTGACAGAACAAAAAGTTGGTTCTTTGAAAAAATAAATAAAATTTACAGACCCTTAGCTATGCTAACAAAGAAGAGAGAAAACTCAAATCACTAACATATGTGATGAAAAAGGAAATATCACAACAAACACTACAGAAATACAGAAGATAATTAGAAATTATTTTGAAAACCTGTACTTCAATAAAATAGAAAATATTGAAGGCATCAACAAATTTCTAGAGTCATATAATTTTCCCAAATTGAATCAGGATGATATACACAATTTAAACAGATCAATTTCAAGTGATGATATAGCAGATGCCATCAAAAGTCTACCAACCAAGAAAAGCCCAGGACTGGATGGATACACAGCCAAGTTCTGCTAGACCTTTAAAGAAGAACTAATACCAATACTCTCCAATTTATTTCAGGAATTAGAAAAAGAAGCAGCACTTCCAAACTCATTCTATGAGGCCAATATCACTCTGATTCCAAAAACCAAGCAAAGACACATCAAAGAAAGAAAACTGCAGACCAATATCTAATGAACATAGATGCAAAAATTCTAAAATTCTGGCAAATCAAATGGAAAAACATATCAAAAAGATAGTGCACCATGATTAAGTGAGATTCATTCCAGGAATGCGGTTGGTTCAACATACAGAAATCAATTCATCATATCAATAGACTTAAAGAATCATATGATCATCTCAATAGATGCAGAAAAAGCATTTGACAAAATACAGCACCTCTTTATGTTCAAAACACTAGAAAATTTAGTGATAACAGGAACATATCTCAACATCACAAAGGCTATCTATGCTAAGCCCCAGGCCAATATCACTCTAAATGGGGAAAAATTGAAGGCATTCTCTCTAAAAACTGGAACAATACAGTTTTTTGCCCTGTTTCACCACTTCTATTTAACATAGTTCTTGAAACACTGGCCAGAGCAAGCAATTAGACGAAAGAAATTAAAGGGATACACTTGAACGCTCAAATTGGCACTATTTGCTGATGATATGATTCTATACCTGGAAGACCCTAAAAGTTCCACCAGAAAACTTCTAGAACTAGTGAATGAATTCAGCAAAGTAGCAGGATATAAAATCAACACCCATAAATCAAAGGCATTTCTGTATATCTGTGACAAATCCTCAGAAAGGGAAATGAGGAAAACTACCCCATTCTCAATAGCCTCAAAAAAAAAAAAAACCTTGGGAATCAACTTAAAGAAGGGGGTGAAAGATCTATATAATGAAAATTACAGAACCCTAAAGAAATAAATCAAAGAAGACCTTAGAAGATGAAAATCTCTACCTTGCTCTTGGATAGGCAGAATTAATATTATCAAAAGCACTATACAGATTTAATGCAATTCTGATCAAAATCCCAATGGCATTCCTCATAGAAATAGAAAAATCAATCATGAAATTCATTTGGAAAAATAAGAGACCCAGAATAGCCAAAGCAATCCTTATCAAGAAGAGGGAAACAGGTGGCATCACTATACCAGACCTTAAACTATACTACAGAGCAATAGTAACAAAAACAGCATGGTACTGGCACCAAAACAGACTGGTAGACCAATGGTAAAGAATAGAGGAGACAGAAACTAACCCACATAATTACAATTATCTTATATTAGACAAAGGTGCCAAGAACATGCATTGGAGAAAAGATAGCATCTTCAACAAATGGTGCTATGAAAACTGGAAATCCATATGCAACAAAATGAAATTGAACCCCTATCTCTCACCATGCACAAAACTCAACTCAAAATGGGTCAAGGACTTAAGAATACTACCAGAGACTCTTCGTCTAATAGAAGAAAAAGTAGGCCCTAATCTCCATCATGTGGGATTAGGCCCCAACTTCCTTAATAAGATTCTTGTGGCACAAGAATTAAAATCAAGAATCAATAAATGGGATGGACTCATACTAAAAAGTTTCTTCTCAGCAAAAGAAAAATCTGTGACGTGAATAGAGAGCCTACATCTTGGGAGCAATTTTTTACCTCTCACAGATCAGATAGAGCCCTAATCTCTAGGGTATATAAAGAACTCAAAAAGCTAAACACCAAAAACAAACAAAAAAACAAATAACCCAATCAATAAATGGGCCAAGGACCTGAAGAGACACTTCTCAGAAGATGATATACAATCAATCAACAAATACATGAAGAAATGTTCAACATCACTAGCAATTAGAGAAATGCAAATCAAAACCACTCTAAGATTTCATCTCACTCCAATCAGAATGGCAGCTATTATGCCTACAAACAACAATAAGTGTTGGCGAAGATGTGGGGAAAAGATATATTCATACGCTGCTGGTGAGACTGCAAATTGGTGCAGACAATCTGGAAAGCAGTTTGGAGATTTCCTGGAAAATTGGGAATGGAACCACCATTTGACCCAGCTATACCTCTCCTCGGTCTATACCCAAAGGACTTAAAACAGCATACTTCAGGCACATCAATGTTTATAGCAACACAATTCACAATAGCTAAAGTGTGAACCAAACTAGATGCCCTTCAATAGATGAATGGATTGAAAAAACATGGCATATATACACAGTGGAATATTACTCAGCAATAAAAGTGAATAAAATCATGGCATATGCAGGTAAATGGATGGAGTTAGAGAAGATAATGCTAAGTGAAGTTAGCCAATCCGAAAAAAACAAATGCCAAATGTTTTCTTTGATATAAGGAGGCTGATTCATAGTGGGATAGGGAGCAGGAGCATGAGAGGAATAGACCAACTCTAGATAGGGCAGAGGGGTTGGAGGGGCAGGGAGGGGGTATGGGGTTGCTAATGATGGTGGAATGTGATGATCGTTATTATCCAAAGTACAAGTATAGAGACACAAATTGGTGTGAATATACTATGTATACAACCAGAGATAAGAAAAATTATGCTCTATATGTGTAATAAGAATTGCAATGCATTCTGCTGTCATATATAAATAAAAAATATTTAAAAAGATAAAACTATTGTTGAAAATTATTTAGTGCTTGTCAGTAGTATAGGTGTGTAAGGGTAGCATAAGAATGTTGTTTGAGGTTATAAACTTTCTGTATCCTTGTAATGATGGCAACACATAACTATAATGTACTAAGTTTCATAGAAAAAAACTTTACTGTATGATAATGCCATAAAAACAATATGAAAAATATAATCAAGTCAAAATGTTTGCACTCCTCTGGCTCATCACCCATCATAATTTGGAAACCATAACCTCTAAATTTCCTTTTAGTAATCATAATATGTAGTAATCAGATTACTATAACAATTTAAAAATAGTCAAAAATTACTTCTCTCATTAGAGTTGGGATCTATACCTTTCTCCTTAAATCTGAGTGAGCTCTGTGAATGCTTTGACAAATGGAATACAGAGGAAAAAATTCTGTGTCCATTGTGAGAGCCAGGTTGTGAGAGCATATAGAGTTCCATTTACCTTCCCTTGGGGCACTCACTCTTGAAACCCTGCCACCATGCTGTGAGGAAGCCCAAGCAGCTTCATGGAGAATCCCATGAAGAAAGAGGGTAAGGCTCCTGGCTGAACCAGCACCCACTTGTCTGCCATGTGAGTGAGCCATGTTGGAATTGTATATTCAGCTCCAAACAAACCACCCCTGCTAACACCCATGGACTCAGGTGAAACAATTCCACCAAGCTTTGCCAAATCAACAGATTTATGAGCAAAATAAATTGCTTTTTGTTGTTTCAAGATACTAAGCTTGGAATTATTTGTTATGTAGTAATAGATAATGTACAATAGATAGTGTGTTATATTGTAAGTGTCAAACCAAAACAGTTCCTCAAGAAAAAATAGGCCTCAGGGTCATGAGTCATTGTTAATTCAGAGTTTTTTTGACAACCTCCACAACCTGAATCAGAATGATGAAAAAAATTGTGAAAACTGAAAAACCCTCACCCCAGGCTGAGCCTAATGAGTCAGTCACTTGAACTGGAGATCCAGACACCCACATTTTTAAAAAGCTACCCATGTGATTCTTATGCATCTTAATGTTTGACTCCCAGCATTTCAGCCACACTGAAAAGTAACTGGAAGTATTTGGACTAGGGGGTGATGGTATATGTTCATACCAGAAAAGATAAAGAAACTCAGTGAAGGAAGAAAATGCTATAACAAAATTCCTGAGGTATACTTGTTCTGCAAGACAAAATAGAACCCCACAGAAGATAGACTCTAAACAGACATTAAAATGAGACCAGGTATATTACAAAAAAAAATGGGTAAGGTGTTTATTTGTTAATAAACACATATTAGCAGGTTACTTAAGTCCCATGATTTTTGTTTGTTTTATTTTGTGGTGCTGGGGATTGAACCCAGGGCCTTGTGTATGCAAGATAGGAACTCTACCAACTGAGTAGTATATATATCCCCAGTCCCAAGTCCTTTGATTTTTAACAGATTAAACAAGAATAATTTTACATGGTGGCAAGATTAACAATGCTAATTTTTTATCCTTTTTTTGTTTTGTTTAGTGATTAGGTAGTAATGAGTGATAAATCAGATAGATAAATAGAAAGAGGAAAAAATTGTAGCCACTTATCTTTCTTTAGGTAAATGCCATTTTTCATTCATTAAAGACATCTGTACACAAACTATATTCCTAGAAGATATTCATCTCACCTTTCATCACAAAATGAGAGAAAAAAATATTACCAGATCTGCTTCAAATTGACTTTGAAATGAACTGAGACACAAATAGATTGAAGAAATCGTCATCGTGTTCCAATTACTAAAAGCAAAGCATCCATCAAAGGCAAACTCAGTCTTCTGTTGCAGATCTGTATGTCTGAACCTTAAGGTGATGGAAGTAGTCTCTGAAAGGCAGAAAAAGAAGGGATCTGAGATTCACAACAGAATATAGAAAATGTCTAGATACATCTTCAGAAACCAGTATTGTTTTTGGTTTTGTTTTACCGGATATAATACACCTGGCACAACATTTTCAAGAGTCAGTTGGTCTTATAGTAGCTACTTATCAGGTAATACCTAAGATTCATATTCAATTATTACTATTTTTTCCACTGAGAATTGAACAAATCCAAAATTTTTCCTCTGTATTCAGTAAGCCAAAGTGGACTACAATTAAATCAGAGTTTTAGTAGTGAACACAAGGGGTATTTTAAACAGAAATAGCATTAATAAAGAGACTGAATTGTATTGTGAATAAACAATAAGATCCTTGTACATTACAAAGGATGGATTTATGATTTGCCTTAAGCCCTTCTAAAGCTAAATTAATTCCTTTGCTTCTTATAATCTCTGTCCATTTTTCTTTTCCTGATTTTGAATCTATGCTCACTCTTGTAGCTTGGTTTAAAGTTGCATATGTATGTGCAACTATAAAAGTACCCATATTACTGAAAACACTGTGCTAGAAAACATAGCATGAAATTTTTCCTCACCTCATGTCTAAAATGAATGTTTTAATATATTAAGTCATTTTGGTTTAAATTTTGAGTATAATATATGGTATCCTGTGACAGTAAAATATAGAAAAATTTCCAAATTCATTAAACATAATCTTATATTTTATCTGTAAATTTCAGGACTATTTAAGTGATATCATGACAATATGATCCTTTCTCATTGTCTTTTAAGATTCACCTTTAGTTAAAAACCAGAACACAAAGCAGAAGCTGCTCTTGTCGAGTACCTAGGATTCCATTATTCTGCCACAGTGAGAGCAGAGAGCCAACAAACCCACCAGTATGGGCTCACAGATCCAGGTGGACAAGACCTCTCTCCACCACTGTCTCTAGCTTTGACGTGTCAGGCCCCAAGATCTTCCTGGTGGAGTCAATGTTGGCGACGACTCTGGTCTGAACTAGTGACCAGAGATAATTAAGAAACAGACAATGGGGCCTGTACAGGAACTTAAACACCATTTAGACTATTCAAGGAGTTAAAAACATGAACGTCTGTTTGAAGAGTGAAACCTAAACCTTTTAATAAACAAAAATGAGTTTGCCTGTAAAATGGAAGTGTGATGGGTATATTCATTATTAAAAGGAGTAAATGCAGTTTCTGTCAAGTTCACTTACAGAAGACACTAGACTCATAGTCCTGCCTCTGTTTGACATTGCCTCGAGATTACACTATGTGTTTTCTAAGAATACATTAGCAAGGCTTCCCCCATATCAGGACTTTGCAAATGACATTGTGTATAACAAAATGGCATTTATATTTAATGAATGTTATCTTCTTTTCATCTTCACAAACTTGCAATTTATTTAAAATGTTTGAAGTCTATTGATTTTGTGCATCTTCACAAGATAGGGAAGGTAACACTAACTCCATTTAAAGTTAAAACATTACTTCATGATTCTTTTAAATCAGTGATTAATTTTTTAATAATGACCACAACTGCTGAACTGTAGAATGGATATTTTGTAGCACACAAGCAAAAGAAACACCCCACAATTGGTAACGAGCAACTTTAAAAGGATCTTTTTTCCTATGCCTTAAAATTCCAGTAATAATTTAAAGTTATCTTAAAGTTATTTTTAATCACTTGGTGAAAAATATTTTGTTCAAAATATGAAAGCAATGTGTATGACATTGTATTATAATGCCCAGATGTAGTGGCATTTTTGGTGACCAGAGAATGCTTACTCTGTTTGAACTCTGTGTATTAATCAGCTTTTTTTGCTGCTGGCACTAAAAGGCCTGACCAGCACAGCTGTAGAGGAGGAAAGGTTTCTTTGAGGGATCACAGTTTCAGACTCTTAGTCCATAGAAGGCCAGCTTCGGGGCTCCAGGTGACACAGAACATGATGGCAGAAGAGTGTGGTAGAGGGAAGCAGCTCGTGGTCAGAAGCAGAGAGGGAGAGGTCTCCGCTTGCCAGATACAAATATATACACCAAAGCCATGCCCTAATCCCCCCCTCCTCCAGCACACCCTCCCACTTCAGTTACCACTCAGTCAATCCCTATCAGGGGATTCCTTCACTGATTGGGTTAAGACTCTTGCAACCTAATCATTTCTCCTCTGAACCTTCTTGCATTGTCCCACACATGAGCTTTTGGGGGACACCTCACATCCAAACCATAACACTCTTGTTTTCCTATATATTTACTGATTTGTAACAGAGTGATTTTTGGAATAGCTAGTAGAATTGACAAAACAAGGTGCGTTATAAAAATAACGTCCACGATATGTTCTAAATTCAATATTCTTTGGGATAAATGAAGAAGAAGAGACCCTGAGATAATTCACTTTGTCTCTCATACCAAAAACAATTTGAATTTATAAAAGTAATTTGCTATAATTAAATATGATCCAATAGATCCTCATTCCAAGGGAATATTGTCATCAGGAGACATAGGATGACTGGGGGTTGATATCAAGAGAGACCTCAAACTTAGTTGGAATTGGTTTGGCTGTTTGATGGGTGTTTATTAAATATCCACAATGTACAAAGAACTTCCTAATGCTGACAAGAATGATGAAAGTAAGGATAATCCCTCTCGACTCTTGAAAGCTTGTCAAGAAAAAAAAAATTATATGGAGAAAGTAGTGAAATGCTAGGATGTAGAAGTGTGCAAGGGCATCAATATTTACAGGAAGGCACTATTTAAAGAGTCTCTCTGAATACTAGGAGACAACTGGGACATAAAGAGATTTGTGGATTTGGCAGAAACTTAATTAGAAGATGCAACAAGTAAAATTGTGTAGCTAGGCTCTCTCTCAAGTTATCCCATAATTATCTTATTTGATGTGTAAATGTTGTTCTGCTTCCAAGTATATCTGTGTTAAATTTTAGCTAGACAAAATTCAACCTTCTAATGGAGCAGATGAAGGCATTGGTTGGCAGGCAAGTGTTAACCACATATATGAACATTCTTTTTCATTTATGACATACTTATTAGTCATAAGATCCAGAAACACAGTTATATGTTTATTTTAATTTACATGAAATAACCAAGAATAACTGCTTAGCATTTGAGAAGCCATTTCCACTTGTTCAAGTAAAAATGTAAATGTGCTTGATGAAAGAACGAATAAGGCTTGTCGTTGGAGAAAATGCCCGTTTATTGAGGAACAGCTCTGCATATTTATAGAGCCGGGGGTGGTTTGACAGTTGTGACAGTTTAACAGTTTAATGGTTTGACAGTTGGCATGGGGTGCTTTCTGATTGGTGGGTAAGGATCATGTGAGCCAGCAGGGCTAGTCTGATTGATGAGTAAGGATCATGTGAGCCAGCAGGGCTAGTCTGATTAGTGGGTAAGGATCATGTGAGCCAACAGGGCTAGTCTGATTGGTGGGTAAGGATCACGTGAGCCAGCAGGGCTCACCATTGGATGGCTCTTCTTGGGGGATGGGGGAGTTAGTGTTTGGAGCCGAGGTGACTCCCAACACTTGAAGCCCTCCAATAAGAACTAGATGACATTTTTATTCTTGGGGGGTCACTGGGATAACTTGGACTGCTCTAATACAAACAAAAATAGTGATTTTTATTAACTGTGATAGCTATGGATTACTAGGGGAGAAAGTTCAATGCATGTCAGGGTCTTCTCCTATCTTGCTTCTGAGTAGGAGTGTTATTGGGATTGGAATCTTCCCCCCAAGCACCATGGAATATAGACCTTGCTGATGCATTTCATACCCTCTGACAAATGTTTCTTTGAGGGATCACAGTTTCAGACTCTTAGTCCATAGAAGGCCAGCTTCGGGGCCCCAGGTGACACAGAACATGATGGCAGAAGAGTGTGGTGGAGGGAAGCAGCTCGTGGTCAGAAGCAGAGAGGGAGGGGTCTTCATCTCCCTAACACCCAGAAGTCTGACAGGGACAAGGTTTCTATGTCAGATTGGTTTTGATTCTTTATTTCCACCTTCTATTGGATTAACAAGAATTTCCTCACCTGTCATGAACTTTATCTCCTTTATTTATACATACACTCACTTTTTTCTAATCCAGTTGAAAATATGTTAAGCCTGACTATCCTATTTAAAATTTATAGTTTTTTCCTATATGTTTAAAAATAGGTTTTCACTTTACCAAAAAGTGAAATAGAGACCATTCCTGCATCTGTAGGATGGGTTTGGGTTCCCTAAATGTGTCTCACAAATTAAAGAAAAAATCAAAAGTTTCTTATCCCAAATAGTGATGTTTGAGATTTTTAAAATTATAAATGAGAAATATTTTCAGGGTCCTCATTTTTGATGGCTTGGTATGAATCAAATAAATAAAATTATAAGTGTGTTTCAAACTAGAAGATTGAAGACAAAGATTTTTTTGTTTGTTTGTTTGCTGCTAGGGATTGAACCCAGGGCCTTCGGCATGCAAGGCAAACACTCTTCCAACTGAGCTATATCCCCAGCCCTATAAAAAAGTCTTCACCACACCTAGGAAGCACATATTAGTTGCAGTATTTTCTTATCTAAGTTTATAAACTAGATCAATATGGGTGAATGTTATTTTCATGCACACATATTTACATCCATATACATCTCATAGCCTTGCTTGTAGTAGGCATCCACTAAGTAATTTTGAATTTTACAAACAGGAACCAAGCCTTTTTGTTATCATTAGGGAAAAAAATTCTGGCTTATCCCTAACCTACTTTATCCTTCAGTTGCTAGTTACTCATGGAAGAGAGAGAGAGAGAGAGAGAGAGAGAGAGAGAGAGAGAGAGAGAGAGAGATATCAAAGAGTTATTGACTTTTTTAGTGACCTGATTACATACTTAGTGTTCACAATGTGTACACCACTATTTAACACAATCTTCTATAGACATATCCATTAGGCTTTCCAAAAAATTAATTTTAATTAGAAAATGTGGTTTTACCTTCCTCTCTAGGGCCTGATTTTATTTAAATCTTGAGATTTCAGGAGAGGGGAAGCTGTCAAAGAGAAAGAAAAGAAATCAAAGAAGAAGCCTGTTTTTTTTACTCTGTTCTCAACATTATGTGTGGTTAAAAAAAAGTTTCTATGAAAAATCCTCTAGAGGGTCAGATTGCCTGAAATGATCAGATCTGGTGATGCCTTTGCTGTCCTGATGCTAGCCAGCCCTCCAGGGTGACAGAGGTCACACTGATAAATGCTATATAATTCTAAGCAAGGCCAAAAATAACTAGAGGGATTTCAGTCATCATTTTAACAGTATTCTTAGTCTCCAGTCTCTATACTAAAAAGTTGGTAACCCAGTCTACCTAAGGAGAAAATGCTACTATGGTGAAGGAAAGAAGAAAAACATCTATAGTGAACATATGACTTAGTGAGGATATCTAAGAAGAGTCACATAAACGGGTACAAACAGCACTTCATAGTCATAATGCCTCAGGAATTGTGTATAAGCTTGCTGTGATACACTTTTGCATTTTCCCAGGGACTTTCAAATTGAAGAGGACAGCTAGAAAGTTCACAACTGTCTACTGTGTTCAAACATTTGTGGCTGGTAGCATAATGCCTGCCCCAGAGGAGCATATGTTCTAGTACCTGGAACCTGTTAATATACAACCATATATAAAGCAAAGGACTTTGCAGATGTGATTGTGGTTAAGGACCACAAGATGGGGTAATTATCCTGGGTTCTATGGAAGAGGCCAATTTAATCACGAGTCTTTAAAATTAGGAAAAGGAGGCAGGGAGTAAGCCAGGGAGAAGAGGCTTAAAAATTCAACCCGCTACCATTGTTGGCTTCAAAGATGGAAGATAGCCTGAATCCAAGTATACTGAGCAAGCCCAGTTGTATACAGGCAGTGAGATAGGTTGCCAAGAGACCAAAGAAGACACCTGGAGATAGGACATGAAAGACAAGGTTTATTGAGAAATATTTACGAGGAAGATCCAGTGGTGATAGGTTGGACAGGTGCACCTCCATTTCAAATGGTGCCTCCATTCCTTCATCAGAAAACAGCACCTCAATTCCCCAATAGCCCATTGTCCAGTGGCCGATGGCTGGATGAGCATGTTTCTCTCCACAGTGCTCTGATCCACACCAGTTACTGCAGGGTCAGGGGGAGGGTGGAGTTTACAGGTTAGGTTACAGAAGCAGCATCAGCTTAGCTTGCTCTGCTCCAATGTACAACCAGCACCCCAAGGAACTTGGTGTGTATGCAAGAAAGCAGCTTTCTACAGATACACTAACAGATACGTACCTAATTCCTGGCACGCAGGGGAGGAAGCCAGAGTTCTTCAAGAAAATATGTATCCCAACCGTCTTCTTGCCCAGACTCACTTTCATCCTTCCCTTAACCTGGCTGTTTTGGGGAACAGGGATGGACAATTTAGGGACTTGATGCTTGACCATCCTTTTCTCCAAGGATCACACAACAAGGAACACAGGCAGTCTGCAGACCTGGGAAAGGCAAGGAAACTAATTTTCTCTTTGGAGGCTCCAGAAGAAGCAAAGCTCTGCTGACACCTTGGTTTTAGCCCAACCAAGGAGATCCATGTTAAACTTCTGACATCTAGAAGATAGCACTGTGTTGTTTTAAGTGACCAAGTTTGTGGTGATTTGTTGTGACAATAGAAAACTAACAGAGTACTTTTGCATACCTTTAAAAAATAATTGTTATCTATGACATGAAAGCTCTGCATCTCCTTCTGAGGGAAACTTCTGCTGCAAGGGGGAAATCTGCGCTGCTGCTCACTCATGTCCCTTGCTGGTATTTATACAATCCATGCCCTTTCCTCTCTGAGCAAATCAAATGCCATCCAAGAAGTGAGAAAGCTGGAGGACCAGCTCATTAGTTGGTAGGGGTCCAACACTTAATTGCAAAGGTCCTAAGACCTATAACGAATAAAGGATTTGAGGCTTTTTGCCACTTTAATATAAAAGATTATTTGCATGCCAAATTCATACCTAGTACAGTAACTGCCAGGGCAAAATCTGAACCATGAACTTACATGCCCCCCAAACATGTAGATCATCGGCCTGCCTTATGGGACAGGAGCCCTTTGGCCTTAAAAAAAAACAAAACAAAAAACCTCAGTGTATCTGCATTTCTACCTTGTTAAAGAAAGACTTTTATTATTCTATAGAAGGCATAATAGGACAACTCTCCAGGGTCACTGAGTATCATATTGGGTAGAAAGTGAGAGTATCTTTAGAATAAAATGATTCCTTAAAAACTAGCTGTATCCATGTCCAACTATGAGGAAGTTTATTTCTGAAGAAGGTGGGGATTTCAGAATTCTTTCAAGGAAATTCACATCAACTGCTTAGCTTTGGGAGTCTTACTTAATGTTAGGTTGGCATTTCACTTTACCCTGCAAAATCAGGGTAAAAGAAAATTTGAAGTTTTCCTCCAAGAACAGAGTGGTGGAGGATCTTTGTGCTTAATAAGAAGGTCTTCCCTGGGTTGTTCTCAAAAGATCTATTTTAATTCTCTCTGACTTCAATATGACCAGATATTTACAGCTGAGTCACAGAGAGAACCCTTCATTCTCTTTCTCTCTATTAGTTTTATCAATACAAAATGCTAAGGCATTAGAATTAAATGTGATTTTCTTCAAGTCCTGTTAAAGAGAATACTAAGGCCAAAGATAAATGAAAAAGAATCCATGGCCAAAGGAGTTAGTGTCATGTGGAGACTGCCCCATTTGGCCACTTTATAGACACTGATCACTGCCAGGACTGTGAAGCACTGAGCCTTGGCAGTCAATGAATCCCACTATCCTTGACACTCCATGAACCACATTGCCACTCCTTAGTGAGGAAACCCTATTAAAAAAGGTCTTTTTGTGTAATGTACCTTTCATGGTCCCTACCTGAAGGAAGTTTAGATGAAACAATATCTACTTCACCTACCAGGGGTATTGTGCCCAACCATAAATCATTAAAAAAAAAAAAAACGAAAATTGTCTAGACTTTGAACATAGTTAGATACTATCAGAAATCCAAATGATCAATCTATCATGTACTAAATATTTTGGTGTTAATATAAAGGCAGATATACCAAGTTAGGGATTCTTCATTGCTTACGAATGTCCAATTCTCTTGCTCATAATTAACTGGATGTCTTAGAGATCTTCTTTTTCATATAGATTTTTTAACTGCTGGTTAGTAGATTAAAAAAATGAAAGTGTTTCAAATGGTAGGGGTGGCACAAGCCTGTAATCCCAACAACTCAGGAGACTAAAGCAGGAGGATCCCATGTTTGTGATTAGTCCAACCACTTAATGAGACCCTGTCTCAAAAAATAAAAAGGGCTGGGGATGTGGATCGGTGGTAGAGTAGCCCTTAGTTCAATCCCCAGTACTGAAAAAAAATTACACTGACTACTTGATCTATAGTTACTCAACACCCTCCCCATGAAACCTCATCATTCCTTCCTCAAACAAAAAATTTGACACAAGCAGATTCAGGGTTTCTTTATCTCACTTGTCCCCACATCCCCAGGGACATGAATATGAGTCCTATCAGGGAACAGTGATGAGCAGGAACAAAGTGACTACAGCACCTACAAGAAATGATGAAGGAGGATCACTCTAGGATGGAAAACTGTCTAAGTGACTGATGTAGCATTTCTATGTATTACCTTGGCTTATCACAGTTATCCCAGAATATATGAAATAAAATCAGAGGAAAAAAGTTTCAGATAGTCATTCACATAATAGGCAAGACAGACATGCAGAGTGCTGACCAGGCACAATATCTTGGCAGGAAACACTGAGAGTAAGATGAAACTGGCATTATTTAAGCAAGGATCGGACATGTATTAGGTCAGAGAGAGAGAGAGAGAGAGAGAGAGAGAGAGAAAAGACAGATTTTGTTCAGATTAATCATTTGGATTTACTACATAACAAACATGCTCCCAGATTCAATATAATCTTACTAAATACAACATTCACCTTTTTTTCTATATTCTGTTGCTTCATTAAAGAAAGTAAAGTGCACAGGCTTTGTGATTCTTAGCTACAAACCAGGGCCCTCAGTCCTGTAGGGACATTGAGAATGAATTCAGAATATTAAACTTCTAAGAGTTGATTATTGTCCACAAGGTAGAAAAGTCCCACTCAGCACTTGAGTTTTTTAAAAAATCCATATACAATCACACTGCTCAAAAGCACTAACATGGTGTGTAAAGGGCAGGAGAAGCAGCCCATGTGCTTTCGGTGCAGTAAATGAAGAATGTGTAACAGAGAAAAGTGAACTAAAAGAGCTTTGACAAATGAATCTTCTTAGAAATCAATGATTGGACCACGAGGGCAAGATCCATCAAAAACAAAAGAAGTGCAGCAAGTGGTTTGGCTTTTCTATTTAAACACACACACACACACACACACACACACACACAGAGAGAGAGAGAGAGAGAGAGAGAGAGATGATTCATTTTACCCTTTTCCATTCGTGTTTTTAACACTAGTATCATTCTTATACCATATTTTGAGTACCCCTGGCAAGCTTTAATTATGTTCTACTGTGCATAGGTTATGAAATGATACTGCACTGATGAAATGTCAAATTCACATAAGAAACCATAATTTTCTTGCTTTTTTTTTTTTTTTTGAATATTGAAAGGAAGTTCACTTTCCTTTTCAATCATAAGATTTTCTTTTTCTGGTTAACTTATTCTTTAACCTTCCTTCAAGAAAAAAAAACCTCAATGGAAAGATCCTAATTTCATTTTAAAAAATCAAATAAATATACATATATGTTTAAGTTGCTTTAAAAATAATAAAATAAGAAGCCCTGGAATCCAACATGGCAGCGAGAGGGGAGGCAGCACTTTCAGTACCTCCTCAACAACGGGGTCAGAGAGACGCATGGATATGCTTAGATTCGACCTGCTGAGAAACTCCTAGCAAAATTCCACTAAAGAGAGACCGGCCGGGAATCGGTAGGATTTTTGGAGGTGACAGTTTGCGCTAGACGAGTGAATCTCCGCCACGCAGTGCAGAGGTCCAGACCCGCCAGCCGCTGCCCACGCAACTCGGCGACTGTCCGCTGCCTGCACCAGCCCCCGCGTCAGGGCGGATAGCCTCCGAGGCGCAGCGCAGCAGGAGCGGTGCAGGGACTCTAGGAAGAGGTCTCTCGCCAAGCCTTCATGAAATAGCAAACCGGGAGCTGAAACCAACCAGAGACAGACCAGTCCCACCCCTCCCTTCGGACACTCCGGCAAGGAGCCTGGGGCCCGCCATAGCAGAGAGGTGACATCACCAAAGTTCCGCCAACAGAATTCCTTCCCAGCGGAATCCACGTTAGCAGGTGTGTGACTCCCACCCCCTCCAGATACAAGCAGCCAGGAAACCTCGGGAATCTCTCCGGGGGCGTGTCTGTAGGGAAGCAGAGGGGATTCCAGATCCCCACCTCCCCTTAACACCAGCGGCGACACTCAAGATCTTAGCCGCCAGTTTCTGGGGGCGTGCCCACCAAAGGGGTCCAGAAAAATTAAACTGTTGGTTCCCAGATCACCCCACCACAGCACTGGGGCTTAGATGAATGACAGAGAAGGTGTTCATCGTTCGGGATATAGGACACGCGGTGGGGCTGCAAGTGTAATCAGATCCTTGGGGAACCGCCTCTGGTGAACAGGACCTGGCTGGCTGGCTGGGAGCGGGAACAGGGGGAGGGGCTGGATAAGTGAAAGGGCTCTGGACTAACAGGATTGAGAGACTCCCAGGAGCCACCATACAGGGATTTCTGTCAGCACATAGAGGGCAGAAGCTCAGCTCAGAGGGCACAGCTCCGCCTATTGGAAGAGAAGAAAATGGGATTCAGCCATAGAACAGGGGATGCCAGCATGGCAGAGATCTGATGTCATCGGAGAGCGGCCGAGGAGAGAACTTCATCTGCGCCAGCGGCGACGGAAACAGTTGGTCCCCTGGTAGGGAGGGTGAGTCACAGATACCCGAGTCTCTCTCGCTTTGTCATCGAGCCAGAGGGGAGGAGCGGGGCCGCCGCCCGTGCCCGCAAGGTAGGCAGACCTGCGACCAACCTGCAGATCAGGCCCAGCGGTCTGCAGGCGTGGTAGGAGGGGCAGGGCAGAGCCGCCGCCCGCGCCAGCAAGGTAAGCAGACCTGCGACCAACCTGCAGATCAGGCCCAGCGGCCTGCCAGCGTGGTACACACTTCACCCCAACTGGAGCAGGAGCAGAGCAGAGCCTTCGCCCGCGCCCAGATCAGACCCAGCGGCCCACCTGTGTGGTGGTCAAGTGACCCCAACTGGAGTGGGGGCGGAGCGGAACTGACACCCGTGCCCGCAAGGTGGGCAGACCAGCGACCAACCTGCAGATCAGGCCTAGCGGTCCCCGGGCGTGGTAGGAGAGGCAGGGCAGAGCCTTCGCCCCCACCTGCAAGGTAGGCAGACCTGCGACAGAACGGCGGATCAGGCCCAGGGGTCCGCGGTCGTGGTAGACACCTCACACCAATTGGAAGAGGGGCAGAGCAGAGCCCCCGCCCGCACCTGCAAGGGAGACTTTTCAACTATACAAGAGCAATATAAATATATAGGGGGGAAAAAATTTCAAAAACACAACAGTTTCACCAAGAAGAAAGAAACGCAAGCAGTATGAAAAGACAAGGAAAGAAAGGACTACAAGCAATGCAGGTCAACTCAACTTTAGAAGAGGTAACAGCTGCAGCAGATGGAATGTCAGATAAAGAATTCAGGATATATATGCTTCAGATGATCTGGAGTCTCAAGGAAGACATTAGACAGCAAAATCAGACAATGAAAGATCACTTCGACAAGGAATTACACAAACAAATCCAGGAAGCAAAGGATCAACTATACAGGGAGATAGAGGTTATAAAAAACAAACAAACAGAAATCCTAGAAATGCAGGAAGCAATAAACCAACTTAAAAACTCAATTGAGAATACTACCAGCAGAGTAGAACACTTAGAAGATAGAACATCAGACAATGAAGACAAAGTATTTCAACTGGAAAAGAACATAGACAGCTCAGCAAGACTGTTAAGAAACCATGAGCAGAACATCCAAGAAATATGGGATAACATTAAGAGACCAAACTTAAGAGTCATTGGGATATAGGAAGGTATAGAACTCCATACCAAAGGAATGAGCAACTTATTCAATGAAATAATACGAGAAAACTTCCCAGACTTGAAGAATGAGACAGAATCCCAAATTCTAGAAGCCTACAGGACGCCGAATGTGCAAAATTATAAGAGATCCACACCTAGACACATTATAATGAAGATGCCCAACATACAGAATAAGGAGAGAATTTTAAAAGCTACAAGAGAAAGGAAGCAGATTACATTTAGGGGCAAGCCAATCAGGATAACAGCTGATCTTTCAACACAGACTCTGAAAGCTAGAAGATCCTGGAATAACATATTTCAAACACTGAAAGAAAATGGGTTCCAACCAAGAATTGTGTATCCAGCGAAATTAAGCTTCAGGATGGAAGATGAAATTAAAACCTTCCATGATAAACAAAAGTTAAAAGAATATGCAGCTAGAAAACCATCTCTTCAAAACATCCTCGGCAAAATATTACAGGAAGAGGAAATGGAAAATAACAATGAAAACCAACAGTGGGAGGTAGGACAGTAAAGGGGGGGGGGAATAATCATAGAGGAAAACAAACCATGTTTAGTAACATAAATAAACAAATATGGCTGGAACAACAACCCATATCTCAATAATAACCCTAAATATTAATGGCTTAAACTCACCAATTAAGAGACACAGGCTAGTAGAATGGATCACAAAACAAGACCCAACAATATGCTGCCTACAGGAGACGCATTTGATAGGAAAAGACATACATAGGCTGAAGGTGAAAGGTTGGGAAAAATCATATCACTCATATGGACTTCGGAAACAAGCAGGAGTGTCCATACTCATATCAAATAAAATAGATTTCAAGCCAAAGTTAATCAAAAGGGATAAAGAGGGACACTACATACTGCTTAAGGGAACCATACACCAACAAGACATAACAATCATAAATATATATGCCCCAAACAATGGTGCAGCTATGTTCATCAAACAAACTCTTCACAAGTTCAAGAGTCTAATAGACTACCATACAATAATCATGGGAGACTTCAAAACACCTCTCTCGCCACTGGACAGATCTTCCAAACAAAAGTTGAATGAGGAAACTATAGAACTCAATAACACAATTAATAACCTAGACTTAATTGACATATATAGAATATACCACCCAACATCAAGCAGTTACACTTTTTTCTCAGCAGCACATGGATCCTTCTCAAAAATAGATCATATATTATGTCACAGGGCAACTCTTAGACAATATAAAGGAGTAGAGATAATACCATGCATCCTATCTGATCATAATGGAATGAAACTGAAAATCAACGATAAAAGAAGGAAGGAAAAAGCATACATCACTTGGAGAATGAACAATAGGTTACTGAATGATCAATGGGTTATAGAAGACATCAAGGAGGAAATTAAAAAATTCTTAGAGATTAATGAAAACACAGACACAACATATCGGAATCTATGGGACACATTGAAAGCAGTTCTAAGAGGAAAATTCATTGCTTGGAGTTCATTCCTTAAAAAAAGAAAAAACCAACAAATAAATGATCTCATACTTCATCTCAAAATCCTAGAAAAAGAAGAGCAAAACAACAGCAAAAGAAGTAGAAGGCAAGAAATAATTAAAATCAGAGCTGAAATTAATGAAATCGAAACAAAAGAAACAATTGAAAAAATTGACAAAACTAAAAGTTGGTTCTTTGAAAAAATAAACAAAATCGACAGACCCTTAGCCATGCTAGCGAAGAGAAGAAGAGAGAGAACTCAAATTACTAGCATATGGGATGAAAAAGGCAATATCACAACAGACACTTCAGAAATACAGAAGATAATCAAAAATTATTTTGAATCCTTATACTCCAATAAATTAGAAGATAGTGAAGGCATAGATAAATTTCTTAAGTCATATGATCTGCCCAGATTGAGTCAGGAGGATATAGACAACCTAAACAGACCAATATCAATCGAGGAAATAGAAGAAACCATCAAAAGATTACCAACTAAGAAAAGCCCAGGACCGGATGGGTATACAGCAGAATTTTACAAAACCTTTAAAGAGGAACTAATACCAATACTTTTCAAGCTACTTCAGGAAATAGAAAAAGAGGGAGAACTTCCAAATTCATTCTACGAGGCCAACATCACCCTGATACCTAAACCAGACAAAGACACTTCAAAGAAAGAAAACTTCAGACCAATATCTCTAATGAACCTAGATGCAAAAATCCTCAATAAAATTCTGGCAAATCGGATACAAAAACATATCAAAAAAATTGTGCACCATGATCAAGTAGGATTTATCCCTGGGATGCAAGGCTGGTTCAATATACGGAAATCAATAAATGTTATTCACCACATCAATAGACTTAAAAATAAGAACCATATGATCATCTCTATAGATGCGGAAAAAGCATTCGACAAAGTACAGCATCACTTTATGTTCAAAATTCTAGAAAAACTAGGGATAACAGGAACATACCTCAATATTGTAAAAGCAATCTATGCTAAGCCTCAGGCTAGCATCATTCTGAATGGAGAAAAATTGAAGGCATTCCCTCTAAAATCTGGAACAAGACAGGGATGCCCTCTCTCACCACTTCTGTTCAACATAGTTCTCGAAACGCTGGCCAGAGCAATTAGACGAAAGAAATTAAAGGCATAAAAATAGGAAAAGAAGAACTTAAATTATCACTATTTGCAGATGATATGATTCTATACCTAGCAGACCCAAAAGGCTCTACAAAGAAACTATTAGAGCTAATAAATGAATTCAGCAAAGTGGCAGGATATAAAATCAACACGCATAAATCAAAGGCATTCCTGTATATCAGCGACAAATCCTCTGAAATGGAAATGAGGACAAGCACTCCATTCACAATATCTTCAAAAAAAAAATGAAATACTTGGGAACCAACCTAACAAAACAGGTGAAAGACTTATACAATGAAAACTACAGAACCCTAAAGAGAGAAATAGAAGAAGATCTTAGAAGATGGAAAAATATACCCTGTTCATGGATAGGCAGAACTAACATCATCAAAATGGCGATATTACCAAAAGTTCTCTATAGGTTTAATGCAATGCCAATCAAAATCCCAACGGCATTTCTTGTAGAAATAGAGAAAGCAATCATGAAATTCATATGGAAAAATAAAAGACCCAGAATAGCAAAAACAATGCTAAGCAGGAAGTGTGAATCAGGTGGTATAGCAATACCAGACTTCAAACTATACTACAGAGCAATAGTAACAAAAACAGCATGGTACTGGTACCAAAACAGGCGGGTGGACCAATGGTACAGAATAGAGGACACAGAAACCAATCCACAAAACTACAACTACCTTATATTTGAAAAAGGGGCTAAAAGCATGCAATGGAGGAAGGATAGCATCTTCAACAAATGGTGCTGGGAAAACTGGAAATCCATATGCAACAAAATGAAACTGAATCCCTTTCTCTCGCCATGCACAAAAGTGAATTCAAAATGGATCAAGGAGCTTGATATCAAATCAGAGACACGCCATCTGATAGAAGAAAAAGTTGGCTACGATCTACATACTGTGGGGTCGGGCTCCAAATTCCTCAATAGGACACCCATAGCACAAAAGTTAATAACTAGAATCAACAAATGGGACTTACTCAAACTAAAAAGTTTTTTCTCAGCAAAAGAAACAATAAGAGAGGTAAATAGAGAGCCTACATCCTGGGAACAAATCTTTACTCCTCACACTTCAGATAGAGCCCTAATATCCAGAGTATACAAAGAACTCAAAAAATTAGACAATAAGAGAACAAACAACCCAATCAACAAATGGGCCAAGGACCTGAACAGACACTTCTCAGAGGAGGACATACAATCAATCAACAAGTACATGAAAAAATGCTCACCATCTCTAGCAGTCAGAGAAATGCAAATCAAAACCACCCTAAGATACCATCTCACTCCAGTTAGATTGGCAGCCATTATGAAGTCAAACAACAACAAGTGCTGGCGAGGATGTGGGGAAAAGGGTACACTTATACATTGCTGGTGGGACTGCAAATTGGTGCAGCCAATTTGGAAAGCAGTATGGAGATTTCTTGGAAAGCTGGGAATGGAGCCACCATTTGACCCAGCTATTCCCCTTCTTGGTCTATTCCCTAAAGACCTAAAAAGAGCATGCTACAGGGACACTGCTACATCGATGTTCATAGCAGCACAGTTCACAATAGCAAGACTGTGGAACCAACCTAGATGCCCTTCAATAGACGAATGGATAAAAAAAATGTGGCATTTATACACAATGGAGTATTACTCTGCATTAAAAAATGACAAAATCATAGAATTTACAGGGAAATGGATGGCATTAGAGCAGATTATTCTAAGTGAAGCTAGCCAATCCCTAAAAAACAAATGCCAAATGTCTTCTTTGATATAAGGAGAGTAACTAAGAACAGTGTAGGGACGAAGAACAGGAGAAGAAGATTAACATTTAACAGGGATGAGAGGTGGGAGGGAAAGGGAGAGAGAAGGGAGATTGCATGGAAATGGAAGGAGACCCTCAGGGTTATACAAAAGAACATACAAGAGGAAATGAGGGGAAAGGGAAAAATAATACAAGGGAGAGAAATGAAGGTCAGTAGAGGGGGTAGAGAGAGAAGAGGGGAGGGGAGGGGAGGGGAGGGGAGGGGGGATAGCAGAGGATAGGAAAGGTAGCAGAACACGACAGTCACTAGTATGGCAATATGTAAATCAATGGATGTGTAATTGATGTGATACTGCAATCTGTATATGGGCTAAAAATGGGAGTTCATAACCCACTTGAAGCAAAGTGTGAAAGATGATATATCAAGAACTATGTAATGTTTTGAACAACCAACAATAAAAAAAAATAAAAAAAAGAAGCCCTCTATTTCCTATTCGTGCCCCTTTACAAATTGTAGCAAAAGATTTACTCAATTTTTCTTAACAAATCCCCAGCACTAAATGCACTGCTTGCAGGGCTCACTGTAGTTAGATCCACATCTACAGAGACAGTGTCTGTGTCCCAGACAGGGGTAGTAGATATTGTTTCCGATGGTGCTGATTTCAGTAGCATAAAGAGGATGTAGCCTAGTAAATGGAAGGGCAAAGGAGAATGAAATTTTTAATAGCTTTGTTCTCTCGGTACGTTGACTGAAAGAATTGTTCTGGCACTTGACATTTGTTGCCATTTTGCTTTTTCATTTTGAATTGTGGAGCCAGATTGTGTCTCGGTGTTGAAGGGAGGAGAAGGGGTGACCTCAGAAATGTCAGCATTATTACCAATGGCAGCCTTTAAGCTTGGATAGATGGGCGAGAGCATTTTATCAATCTGCTTCAATGACCACTACGGAGTAGGGGCCTGAAAAAATAATGAGTCTCTGGTTTGAAACTGGAAGAGGCAAATTATGTACAGTGGTAGGCATGACTTCTTTTTAAGCAAGGCTATGTGGTGTGGCAGGAGAAGGTGCCCAAGGAATAGAGATACATCAGGGCACAGACCTAAATGTAATCTCACCTTTGTTCCTTCCTACTTATAACCTTGGGCAGCTTTCATGGTCTAAGCATTACTTCCTTGTGTCAAGTGAAAAATACTACCCACCTCTGGAGCTATTAAGAAAAATAATGACATTGTGTATGAACACTGCCAGGCTCTGAGGATGCCAGCTTGCCTTTCTTCCCATGCTTCTCTTTATTTTAACATTGCAAATAATTTACACTAATGGGTGATGGAGAACTTGGTCCAAAGCAATTGTGAGGGACTGGAAGAGTCCCTAAGTCTCTGCAGAGAGCTTATTCCCACTTTTTTTTCCTACTAAACATGTTCTTGGTCAGACCCTGGAGAAATCTGAACCATCGATGGAACTTGCCCATGTTTTCTTCCTTGTGGATTTGAGATCGGTAGTCTACAAGGTGATGCTATCTGATGAATTCCTCTGTGATGTAGAGTGGTCTGAGGTCAATTGCTTGGCCTTAGTTTGCCAGTGGTGACTAGAAACCATTGTCCAATTCACTCATGTCTGTCACATGGCTCCCAGATAAGAGTTAACAGCTGCCAATCCATACACCTGAATCAAGGCAAATAGATTTGTCACACATGACAACTAGCAGGCGAGTCATGCTGCCCAGACAGCTACATGCAGAAGAATTCCCAGGCCTCTTCCAGACCCAACATAAGTGTGTGCCTTGATCGGTGATGATGTCCGCCATGGGACTGGCAGGATTATTGGAGCACACCCAATAAAGTGGGAATCCTCATTCCCATAGTAGAGGATAGGAAAGGTAGCAGAATACAATAGTCACTAGTATGGCAATATGTAAAAACGTGGATGTGATACTGCATTCTGTATATGGGGTAAAAATGGGAGTTCATAACCCACTTGAATCAAATGTGTGAAATATGATATGTCAAGAGCTTTGTAATGTTTTGAACAACCAATAATTTTAAAAAGTCTAAAAAAAAAAGGAATCCTCAAAGTTCTGCTTTGATTCAATAAGGATGTTGGCCATTATTCAACAGCTGGCCTTATCCACACTCACAAAAAGTGGTGTCATGATTGGCAATTGCTTCAGCTAGGTGACAACACCATGAACCAACATTCAAAGACAGTCCCAACCTCTGGTCAAAGCCAAAGAGGTTCCAGACCCACTAGTAATTTTGAATGTCACCAGGAATACCTGTATACAAGCTGATCATTCTGGATATTCAGAAACTTACCCTGCATCACTGGAAATCACCAAAAGCTGAGGCTAGCTCAAAAAATTTCACCATAACTTCTAGCATCCAGCCTTAGACAGGTATTGAAGTACAAAAGAAGACAAATGTGCTATTACAGACATGGAAATCACAGGACTTCAAAATCCATTTAGACTTTTAAAGCCAAAAACCTACCTGACTTCTACCCCTCTGCCTGAGGTATCCATCTCCTGCTAGATACATATATTCACGATCAATCAAAGATGGCATCCCATGGAGAATTTAATGAAAGACATCTACAGAAGAGCCCCATCGGCCCATCTTTTGTCTCTCCTCCTTGTCAAGAAGAAGCAAGAATGCACATCTGTGTGGTGAGCACCAGGTGTTAAATGAAATCATTATCCAAAATCAATACCTTCCCATTGACTTCAGGCTTGCAGTATTAGCACAGGTGAGCCACAGTGTACATAAAACGGAAATTCCTGAGAACACACATTGGTTAGAATCACTTTAAAAAATGAAAGACTCTATTTGGAATTTATTATGGAAATTCAGAATATATATGAAAGCCCTTTAGATTTGTCTGAGCATGATCCTATTAGGTTATTACATACTTGATGGTTAGGTGACAATTAAATTTTTATTTTTTGCCTGTTTCCTCCCACAATTCACCCAAAACTATACAGTATGAAGCATTCTATGAAACACCAATTTGACACCCATGTTAGGACATACACATTTGACTTGACCTTGGTAGGATCTGGGGACACAGAAATCTGTGTCCTTTGAAGAGGAGAATTCTATATTACAAGTACCCACAATTCTCCACTTGGCCTATTTCTCTTGAGCCCAATAATTTTAAGACATTTTAACTTTAAAACTCTTTTTTTAACCTCAAATAAAATTTCACCAAGAATCCTTTCTTAATTTCCTAGGTTGTCATAAAGAAGTACCACAGGTTGAGAGACTTAAGAGAAATTTTGTTGTCTCACAGTTCTGGAAGCTGGAAATCTGAGATTAAGGTATTGACCGGGTTGGTTCTTCCCGGGAAATGTGAGGAAGAAGTCTCTCCGGTGTCTGGTGGCTGGCCAGAAATCTTCAGTGTTCCTAGATTTGAGAAAGCATCACTCATTTTCCACCTTCAGGTCCATATGGTACTCTCGCTGTTTGTACTTCTGTCTGTGTCCAAACTTTCGCTTTTCAAAAAAACAGCATTCATATTGGATTAGGGATGGCCCACCTAAATAACCTCACTTTACTTTGACATTCCACAAAGACCCTATTCACAAATAACATCACATTCACCGATAGTGAAAAGTAGGACTTAAACATTTTTAGGGGAGGTACATTTTGACCCATAACAAATCTTCAATACAAAACAACGTAAAACTGCTCATTTGTAGTAGGATGGAGAAATAAGAGTCCTCTTTGCTTGAGACCTCTCTCTCTCTCTCTCTCTCTCTCTCCTTTTTTCTCTTTCAGTACTTCTCCAAAACACCCTAAGCTTAATAAAACACAGTTTTAAAAAAATCACTGCTCCAACAAAATTTGTATGCAACAGTTGCAGAGGTCTAACAAGAGTTAAGCCTGGCATTTATCAATTTAGTATAAACTGGATCTTAACTAGATCCTGTGCCTTATTTTCACTGTGGAGGATGGCTCCTGTTAGGGAGCTGGGAAGGCTGTCAAGTTGTAATGGAACTGTCTCTAAATGTCATCTCTGTGGAGTCTAACTGCATCACTTGGGAGAATGAGCTATTTTCCATCAAACCCTCACCATCAACTCACAAAGTGCTGGTGGTACTTTCTGGTGGGAGCCAAACTTCACATTAGCCAAAGCACAGATCAGCAGGACCTCAATGACACGTACAAGTTAGCCAAGAATCAATTTATTTACTGGCCCTCTTTTTCCTTCCTGCTGCCAGATCTAGTACCTTCCCAAATCACAGAGCCATAAAGCCAATTCCAAACCCCTTGCATTTTAATTTCTATGAAGGCCCCCAGCTACTTGATTGCCTGCTATACCCACAGAATTAGTCCATCTTGCATTCCTGAATAGAAAAGAACCACAGCAACATTCACTTTAAAATAGCAAAAGGCAGATAAGAAGCACCTGCTCGCCAAAAGGAGCCCTAGCAGTCAGACCCAATCACCAATCATTCCCCTCCCTCACTGTCACATCTTGTGTCTGCATTGCTCTTCCAGCACATTGGTTTCCATCACGTTCTTAGGAAAGCACTGGAAAACATCTTCATTTGTGGCCACTGAGAAATCAATAATCATGCCATTGAGAAGAATGATAGACCTGGATTCTTCCACCAGAATCCCAGAACCCAATCAGAAATAATTTTTCCAAACTTTTAAACCCATTCCAATCAGATTATCAGATAAACTGTCCCACAAATTCTCCTCTAACGTTGTATATATATTTCTGGAAAATTATACAGTTAGAACGACTAGGTTTATGGGGGAAAAAATGGGTCAAGAGAACAACTCAAAAACTTCATTGGTGACATATGAAAAAGAGTAAGCTATTAAAAATGATGTCACTTTTTAACACATTAGGTGGCTGAGAAATACATTTATACTACAATAAATGTGGTATTTTACCTTGAAAAATATCTACAGTTTTCTTGTTTAAGTGCGCCACTGAAAGGTTGTAGTTTGTAAGTTATTAAAAGTTGTTAAGGCTGAGGTTGTGGCTCAGTGGTAGAGCACTTGCCTAACACATGGGAGGCACTGGGTTGGATCCTCAGCACCACATAAAAATAAATAAAAATAAAAGAAAGGTATTGTGTCCATATACAACTAAAAAAAAATTTAAGTCTGAAATTTAATGGAAAATTGTAACTCCTGAGTCATAACACATGTGGTAGATGTCTGAGATGTGTGCATTTTGTGCATTACTGTATAGTTTGGTTCAGCTGGGTATAGTTTTCTGTACCGTGTTATTTCTCATACATGAAATTATGCATAAGCAAATGAAAACTCGCATTATGTTCAAATTGTTTGCTAATATTTCTCTAAATGCCATTTTCAGATTCTTTCTTAATATATCAAGTTTATTGGAACAAATACACATTTTCGGTAAATCATTATAGGACAACTGATCATACTCATACTTGGAAATGTATCCCTTCAATGTATTCCATTCATCAGAGAAAATCACGCCAGCTTCTTCAAACACTCCGTCGCCTACCACCAGGAAGACACTTGCCATATAATCTCCAATTCCCTCCTTGTTACTTTCTAGTACCCACTGCCCTCTGCCTCTTTACCATTCTAAGGCTAAGACACAAACATACCCAGGAGATATACATTGACTTACAAGAAGCTCTAGAAAAGTTCTTGAGATTAGAAACCAAATTTAATTATCCAATTCATACATAACTTATTTATTTATTTATTTATTGTACTGAGGATTGAACCCAGGAGCACTTTACCACTGAGCCACATCCCCAGCCTTGTATTTTTTTTTTTTTGAGAGAGAGAGAGAGAGAATTTTTAATATATTTTTTTAAGTTTTCGGTGGACACAACATCTTTGTTTGTATGTGGTGCTGAGATCGAACCCGGGCCGCGCACATGCCAGGCGTGCGCGCTACCGCTTGAGCCACATCCCCAGCCCCTTGTATTATTATTATTTGTTGTTGTTCAAACAGAGCCTCACTAAATTGCTGAGGCTGCCCTCAAACCTGAGATCATCCTGTCTCAGCCTCCCCAGTTTCTGGAATTACAGGAGTGCATGCAGACATTTGATGAACTGACTACAATATTGGAAAGAGGACAACTTTTGGGGCTTGCAGATATTGTCTGTCCCAGGCATACAGAATCCAAATTATAGGATGTTGTGGTTCAAATCATACATCATATTTTCCATTTCTTCTTTCATGGCACTGAATTGCCTATGAAATATCTCACTCAACAATTCAATGCATGTAAACACAAAGAAAGCATTTGAGACTCTGAGAAAAAGCAGAAATTGTTATGCTATCCATTGACAGGATGCCAATCTGATCACCATAATGCTAGCCACAGACATAGAAACAAAAATCACCAAAAAAGATAGAGAGTATAACCCTGGTGTCAGGGAACTAGATCAGCTATACCAGATGCTAGGGTAGAGTTGGTTGGACTACCCCCATAGAAAAGGAACTTGCTTCAGATCTTTCTCTGAGCCACCCTGTCTCACAGCTGTCTGGGACATGTACCTGGGGCTTCATGTACTTTGGTCTTTCCCTGGACCAAAGCTAATTTCTCAGTTTCTTTGCTGGATGTATGTACCATAACATTGTAGAATGTACCTTTTTTCTTAGGTCTTGCCAGGAACTGTGATAATTCTCTTCCATCCCCACCATTGACTTTATCAAGGCTCCATTTTCATAATTAATCTTCTGGGCTTTCAGTTCCTCTTGACACACTATTAAACTCCTTGTTCTTCTGTTCCACCTGCCCAAGTGAGCCAACAGCAAGATCACAGAAAGGAGAATTTCTCTTGATCATGATCCCATAAGGAGTGCCTGAGTACTTTTTAGACTAGAATGAGAACAACCTCATATACTTTTTCAATTTGTATCATTTTCAAAATATTGTGACAATTCATTGTATTTTGGGATGGAGTTAACTTAGTCACTTCCTTGTAAAAAAATATGTCATATTTATTCTTTCCAAATAATATAACTATAAAGCCATTTTATAATTTCCTATTATATTAGGCTATTAGCATATTCATTGTGAATAAACTACAGTGTTATTACCATTAGGAGTTTGCCATTTAATTAATGTTTGATATTATGAATATTAGTATTCAACAATGGATGAGTTTGAATCAGCAGCGTCATCTTCACATTCTAAGATAACTTTAAATGAATGAATGTTTTTACATTCCTGTTAGAAGGTAAACTCATCTCAAGAAATATGAAGGAGAACACATAGAAACTTCACTTATTCTTTGGTGTCACTTATAAAAGAAATTGGCTTTCTTGATACTCCTAAGGTACACTTGGGCCTCCAATTGTTTTTTTTTTTATTATTATTATAAAACTATGCTTGTACTAAGCGAATTTCTAGAGTTACCATATTGTATTTACTACAATCTGTTTTATCTGCAGTTCAGTTGGGGTATTTATATGGAGTGCCAAAAAGTGAGTTTGCCATTGGGAATCTAATCATAAAAACAAAATTAATAAAACCAGACAGCTGCCTCTCTGCATTTTAAGGCAATAAAAACATGATTTGGCCTCCCACTTTTGTGGCAGAGCCAATGCCTCATGCGAGACCATTAAATGGGATAAGAAGTCTTCCACGTAGGTGGCAAAGCCATTCAGTTTTAAAAAGAAAGTAGCAATTTGCAAAAATACTAGAATATAAAACTATGCCATGTAACCAATAAAATATCATAGTACTATCATATAGGAAATCATGATTTTTTTGTACACAGAAAAAATAAAAAGTGAAGAGATTAGGGGAAACTGATTTATTGAAAAGAATCAGATATTAAAACTTGAAGTAAAGGGGATTTGAAATATAATTCAAAAGATTTTCAGAGACAAAAGAAAGATTTAACATTCATTATAATATCTGAGTTTCTCTTCTTTCATGAAAAAGAATGCATAAAATCATGAGAAATTCTTAGTTATAAATAAAATACATTTAAAGGTTTTTAAAGGTCACTGGAAATCATTTTGGAATTGGATGAGATAATATAGAGTGATTTATAGCTTTTAGGAGAGAGAGGATACAAGTCAATGATCTGCAGAAATGGAAAGAATAAAGACAAGAAATAACACAGAGACTGGGAAGAAAAAGAGAAGTTAGCTAATGCAAATGTAGCTTTGAGGTCTCAGATCAGGAAAAAAAGTGGTAGGGTTTTTTTTTCCTTCCATAAATTCTAAAAGAAGCTTAAAAATAATGGCACTTTTTCCATCTCATGCTGCAGAAATAATAAATTCCAATAAATACAGCATCTGTGTGTTTGCATGTATATGTATGCATCTGTGCAAGTGTGTGCACATACCTACGTATGCAATGTACATGCAGGTATTCACCCTGTGCAAATATGCATGTGTATGTGTATAAAAATAATGGAGATTTTATTCACCTCAGTCCTCCATATCATACATCTCTAAAGTTATGAAAGAGGTAAAGCAAGAATAATCACAGGGCCTCTTTCTATTATGATTATTTATTATTATTCAGGAAGAAGGCAGAACCCCCCCACACACAATGGATAAAAACATGATCATATAGTATAGTATCATATACATCTGGGTTTGAATTCTGATATGCCACTTCTACACCAAATCACATAAAGCAACTTAATTAGTTGTCCCATGACATAATCTATTATTTACAAAATGAAAATAACAGTAGATCTTCATGAGATTGTTTTAATGATTACACAATGTTTAAAGCCCTCAAAATAGAGCCTAACACAAAGCACACAGGATAGGTACTAAAATCATTACTTTTACTACTGAACACACTAAAAATCAAGCCAAAATAAAACACAACAGAACATCTAGCAAGAGAACAGGGCTAGGAGGAAAGAACCGAGACCTAGCTGATCCATATCTGTCCTAGCTCAGAAAACGCACATTGAGAGGAACCTATAGTCTCCACTAATATAGACCCTGAATCCCTGACTGCTCTTTTCTCAGTACGCCTGTGAACACACTGACAATGTACAAAGGAAACCTAGAGGATGGGAATAGTGAGGTTCAATACTAAATTTTATTCTGAAGGGCGCTGTCTCATTGCAAGAAACACTGGTTGATGATGATGAATCCAAATCACTTAGAATTTAATATAGATACTTAAAACAGTGCATTACATACTTGTTATACCTATCCTTTACTGGAATCTGAAAACAGAATAGAAAGATTCTTTAAGATTAGGCTATTATCCTGAGATGAAAGAGATCACTGGGTCATAGGTGCATGACTATATCCTCACTGAAAATGTATACAAATCTTCATGAATGCATGCAAAGAGAAATGTAGAACATCCAGCTGTGTATGGATAAATGGCTTTAAAACATCAGCAAATCAGCAACTAATTCATTACACCAACAAGAAACTTTGTTCATGATTCCGGTGTCATTGCAAAAGAAAAAAAAAATACTGGCTCTGAATAGAATGCACTCAGAGACTTGGGTGCCTTGAGTTTGAAAACTATCTTTAAGGGGAAAGAAAGAGAAGTGCAACTGTTAGAAAAGGAAACAGATGTTCTCACTAGAATAAAAAGCCAAATTACAAAAATTTGAGCTTTACAACAGCTTTAAATTATCCTCTGTGGTGCAACATCAGAACTTTAAACTTTAATGAAAGCAAAAATCATCACATCATTAAGACCATGGGGGTACTTTTCATGTTTTTGTCTTATTCTCACCCATTCTTGGTGTTTTCTCTTTTTCTTTTTCTGTTTCTTCATGATCTGGTATTTGCTCCTATCATAAAGTAGGACTAACAAAGGGAAATGGAATGAGGAGGCATTTATCTGAGTAATTCAGGCAGAAACAATTCATACCTGAAATAGCAACAAGTCGTTGACAAGGATAAAGGGAAGAGTAGGAAAGTATTTTTGAACCAACAAGATAATAATGCAAAATTTAAAT